>NC_136489.1:81577687-81600187 GCF_053919585.1 Euprymna scolopes | reverse complement strand
TCGTTGAACCACGTTTAACTAAAAGCAAACGAAAGATGCCAGATGAAGAGGTTTTAAAAATACCTTTGTCAATTTAAATTTCGCCGTTTCTAAAATGCACCCTAACATTCATTGCATGTTGTTAGTATTGGTAAATTCACCTCATATAAAAACAAAGTCTGTGTTATATGAACAGGCCAGCTAAATATATGTTTATCGCAATACTTGGCAATATTCATTAAAGCAAATGCTTTTTCATCATTGCTATATTTTCCCAATTCAAATAAAGTTATTAAAAACTATGAGATAATACAATATACGTTCGCTACGTGCATGCATATGACACCCCGTTTTTTGTCTTTTTAATAAAACTAATATTGCTAATCGTTGTTTGTCACCACTTATGATTTTATGACATTATGTTTTCATAGCTTGGTGAAATTAGTTTTATACATCAATTGATATAAGGTATTGTGTACCAGGATGAAGATTTTCAGGGAGATAAGTAAACATCTAAGCAAAATAAGTATAATTTTGTTGGACGAAATACTACTACTCTAAATTCCTCTTCTTCAGCTTTAATTGTACAACATGCTTGTTCAATGATTGGTTCATACATGGTATCCTTCGATTCGTGTCTGCACTCTTTCTGTTTTGCCAGGAGAACATCCTTGCTAAAAGATTGCCATAAACCTTGTCTGTAAAGATTGCGGTTTACAGAACTCACATTAGCGGTAGACATGAGATCAGCCTATAATTATTAGCAACCACCATTTTCGCAGGCATCTTTCAAATCAATGTCGCCTTTGACCTGTAAAGGCATTTAGGAACGGCCCTAGGAGTAGCAGAGCAGCAGCTATTGGCGATGAAGACATGGAAGTTGCTTGAATCAGAAGCCTTTCACTTCATCTGGGCAAGGTGTGTCCAAATACGTAATCTTCGAATACTAGCTTTCACGTTACCAAGATTAATCACAACGTTCTACTTCTGCTACATTTCGGTGAACCAGCCTTATCATGGCGTCGCCTTTTGATCGACGAAATCGCACTTCACAACTCCCTATGCTCATCTACATTTAACGTGTTGCTATTTCAAGCCTCATTTCTACCAGCATTGCTACTACTACTACTACTACTACTACTACTACTACTAATAATAATAATAATAATAATAATAATAATAATAATATGAAGAAGAAGAAAAAAGAAGAAGAATAGTAATTGGAAGAATTAATTTTATTAATGTAAACAAATGTCATACTACATCTATGATTTTTTAGTAAAATTAAACTAAGATAAATAGCGTAAATATTTTCGATACACGTATACGTCTGACATCTTCATACAAATATGCAAACAAGATGATATATTGTAATAGTCAAGTAATCGATTAATCGTTGGGCATTTTGAAATCAGGTTGTTTCCACTATGTTTTGTTGTCCAAATAGAGTTAGGGACTTTTTTCTCAATATTTTGAAATCACATTTAAAACTTTCTTTTTATTTCATCGATATATCAGTTCATGGGTAAGCTTTAACTTCCTCTGTCTTGCCTGAAACCTTTTCAAAATATTTAAATCAATTAAATTTTATTTCTTCGCGATTCCCCAAAGCCAGACACCGCTTTCTATGTCTCGATTTTTTTTCTGTTTGCCTCCAAATGTCTAATCAGTCCATTGATATTCTGTTCACGGTCAATCCGTCCATTTGCAAGGCTAATTCGTTTTTTTACAGGAGTTTGTCTATTTTCCTTGATTCTTTCGCTCTCATTTAAACTATTCACTAGTTTATTGAGCAACACAGGCTGTAAATAATTCATACCGTCCTAAGGGATTCACTTTTTATATGTTTTGTTTGAACATGTGTAGGTAGTGCAATCTGCATAATATTAACCCCTCACTTTATTCGAGTGTACTTGTAAGTCAAGAATTATAATCTAGAATATTTGATAACAAGACTAAACATTATACAAAAGGGGGTGAAATTTTTTGTTGTGATACATGCTCAGTAATATATCAAAAACTCACAATGATACGGATATATATATATATATATGGATATACACACACATATATATTATATATATATATGGATATACACACACATATATATATTATATATATATATATATATAAATTTATTACCTTTTCTGAATTCATATATGCCTTTTAAATGCATATCCTGAAGACACAAAAAAGAATATTCAACTCCGTGTAAAAGATAAAGTTGCTGTCAGATTAATTTAGCTTCAAGATTTTAAAAAGTAATCTCACGTACTTCTTGAAAGTATTCAGATTAGTTTCTACACTGTGAGTGGAGTTGAATTCATATGAACTATATGGCTAAATGCTATAAAACATACCACTTTACAAGTATTAAATCTTACTTATAAAACCACACCAATTTTGTTTTAATATTTGTGGAAGGTTTTAATATAAGCGCCTGTTAAAAATATTTTAATGCCAAAATCATTTGAGACTTAACAAGTCTTGGTATGATTTCATGTCTTTTCCAATGTGCACTATATCGAAAAATTCCACTATGTGTTTTCTCTATAACCCTGTTTTCAGAGTGAAAAGAGTGTCCTAAACAGCTAAGCCTTACTTAATAGTTCTAAAAACAAGAGAAACATTGTTCAGAGTGTTTGCTACACATCGCCAGAGTCTTCCTCTTCATGACAAAAAAATTCAACACGAAACTTTAATTCTAATTTTGAATTGTGATGTAATTATCCAGTTTTATAAACTGTTTCAGTTCATTATATAGTACTATTTAAACACTCGCATCATAAGTTAGCAAAAATGACGTTTTGGTAACTCTAGTCGTTGCTTTTTATGTTATAGTAAAATCGGTGATGTTAAAACCTTTATTTGCCGAAATTGTTTATAAGTATATACTTGTGAACAAAACTAAAAAGAAAACATAACACCTTTATAGAAAGTACCGGAAATTCCATGATTCTTAATAAAAAAAAATGAATTTGGAATAATTAGACTACTTTTCTTATATTATGGCTTATTCCTACAATGTTTCGGTCG
This sequence comes from Euprymna scolopes, assembly GCF_053919585.1. Classification (NCBI taxonomy): domain Eukaryota; kingdom Metazoa; phylum Mollusca; class Cephalopoda; order Sepiida; family Sepiolidae; genus Euprymna; species Euprymna scolopes. The sequence goes on along the minus strand of NC_136489.1, from coordinate 81,597,172 downwards.
AGGTTATATCCGATCATTATCAGACGAGCATTGTAAAACGTGAGAATCTTTCGGGAAGTTGTACTATTCTTTTAACGGACTCATTTATGTAATCCACGAGCTAGCTTACTTTCGTTCTGTCGGCTAGGATGCCTTACAGTGCGTTCCTACTTCTTAGTATAGTCCGAAGTGAATAACATCCAAAATATTCTAATAATACAAATGACCAATTTTCATTGAAAAACATCCCCCATGAAATATTCCATAATATTCTTGAACCACCGGTTTCCGTTAGACTATCGCAGTTAAACGATGTCATACTTGGCCAGTACATTACAACTGGCGAATAATAGATTCTAGGCGGTGTATATCATCTTCTCAGAGGCGCGCCTGGTGAATTTAATATACCCTGTAATCCTCCTTCTTTGTAATACGCCGAAAAAGCTTGCCCCCGTCTAACGTCACTAGCTATTACCGCTTCGTGTTTATTAGAATATATTTAGAAACGTAATAAGGATTAGAGTGAAGATTAAGCATTAACTTCCTTCATTGGAATGTAAGGACATTGCCTCCGTCATCAGTTTCGTAACTTTTCAGACATATCATCTAAATGAAACTTTCCATATACCTAAATTAGAAATAGAACACTAAACTTTTTAAAAAACAAATATAATTAAATAGGATTCAGCATTTGCATTACAACATTTCATTTGAAAAGGAAAGGACTTTAGACTCTATATATTTTCATAACATATTTACTGTTTCTCTTCGTAAAATATGAACATTTGCCAGCATCTCTGCTTATTTAAGACACTAAAATGATTAATACATCAGAATAAAAAAAAGTATGAGAAAGTAAGATGCAAATAACTCAACCGCCGTTATTGAATGATTGATTAAACCCTGCTTAAAGGCGATTATTTTCTTTCCATAATTGATCCATGCAGACCTTAGTGACATTAAACACGCTGACAATGTAAGGCGGATCTATTGTGATATAACAATGGTTTTTATTATTAACAACCTCGTGATAAGAATGATTTCTTTTAAAAGAGGCAATGAGAATAGGGGAAATGTCATGGCAAGCTGTCCATATAGAATGATGTGTCCATCGCGCTAAAAGGAAACCCACGGGTTCATTAGTGCATAACGTATAGGTCTACAATAAGATTCACTGCTTAAATATTCTTGGAGAAATTACGAGTGCAAAGCTAACCAAGGAAAGAATCATAATTCATTAATGCGCATTAAAAACGTGCAACCATTCTTGTCTATAAACCAATCCATCTTTCTATGTACCATTTTACTAAAGCTCATCGAATTAATATTTCCTTTCCTATTTTTTATATATATTCATATCACAAAAATTATATAATAACATATAGCTTAGTAGTGAAATTAAGTTATATTTAAAAAACAATATATTTTAAATTTTCGTGAGATAAAAAAGCCGCCTTTTTTGTCAGTAATTAAAAGAGTTAGTTTTGCACTCTAACGTTTTGATTTTTTTTATCTACTTGGTAGTAAATTTACCTAAATTATAAAAATAATTGTATTATCAGAGAAGACTAGGGCTACAATTTCTTACTTATTATGATTAAAATTGTAATAAAATCCATCGACTTATTGTAATTTCTTAGAAGCATAATATTTACGAAATTAAGCGGTTGTTGGTTTCAGTCTGATTACGCGCGTGGTATTTTTCTTATTAACCAGATGTAGTTTTTTTTTTATATATTATGACTGATAGAGGATACAATAGGGGAAGCCAGTAAAAAGGGGATGCGAAAAAGAGGGAAACACTAATAAAAGAGAGGGAAAGGAAAACTCGAAGTTTTTTGTATATTATAAGGAAACACGGTCAAACAATATTTTAAATAATTCTTATTAAGGATTATGTGAAATATTTAGACTACTATTATATTAGATGTTATTCTCACAAACTTTAGGCATATGCAACTTTCGATCGTTTTAGGTGAGAATTTTCGATCATGAGAATATTTAGACAACACTACAGAATTTGTACTTAATTTTGGAAGGGATCGTTCATTTAACACTTATAATATATATATATATATATATATATATATATATATATATATATATATATATATATATATATCTTTCTCTAAATAGAGAGTGTAGAAAGTGGATCTTATATTTACTTTCTGACGCCTCGTAACTCAGGCCTTTATTATGTTGTCTTTTACTCATCACATTTCATGAGTGATGTTCCTAAAATGGTGTTTCACTGGGTTAGAATCTAATCAGAAACCTGATCGTTGGCTATTTTCCAAACCATGATGTTGTATATTCAGCCCCTTACATCAATAATCTCAGTCCCATACCTTAAGCTATCTCTATGTAAATAAGAGTAACTTTTTTTACTGATAAAGATAGACTTCTATGACCTTGCCGGATATGTGTCTCTCTCTTAATTTTTAAATTAATTTAGTGGTTCAATATCTCTCTTTAGAGAACCGGCGGCTCAATTATTTCTATGAATCTGTTTAATCTAAATACGTGTGTCTGTACTGATACAAAAGGAAATGAGATGATGGATTAAGCTTCTTAACATTTACATTATGAATAAGCATATTAGAATTATTGTTTATATGTATGCGAGAAGAATGTCTACATATTTATGCCATCAGTTAAAATGGCTTAAAATAGAGTAAAGAGGGTTAGCATTTGTTACAAGCGGGTAGAAATACGTATTGATTCTATATGAAATAATTAATATAGAATGAATACATCTTTTATACATATTAGTGAATTTTCACTTTGCATAATTTACATTGAAAGTTTTAATAATTAATTGAAATTATTGTTTGTATCTCTTTTAAGATTGTGTGAAATTACCAAGTGATATGAAGAAGAATTATTTACTATGAAAGAGATGGAAAAGAAATAGCCTGGAAATGTCACGCAGTCATCCTATCTTGCAAAAAAAAACAAACACAATACTTCAAAGAAGTGTACAGAAGGTAATGATATTGGGCAGACAAGTAGGATTTTGGAGGATATGCTGCGTAACATAAGTGGGAAAGGTGGGGGAGGAAACTGGATTTCATCTTACCTTGGGTGCCTCAACAGCCATCCACAGCACGAAAAAGATGATGATGATGATGATGATGATGATGATGATGATGATGATGACGATGATATGGTGATTACTTAAATAAATATGACTTTTATATTTATATATTCATGAATTACCAATTATATGTTGAAACAGTAATGAAAATAGCGTTGGGGTTTGGTGTAATGGATACAAAGATACACTATAGTGTTGCGAATGCATATTTCAAATACTATGAGATCTATTAAAATGAGATCTATTAAAATTCCTTATGTTTTTGGAAACAGTATGTTCACCAGAGGTTCCTGATGGTTTTGATTTAATAGCAACGTTTATTACATTAATCGTATTGAATGTACAGCATTCCCATAATAAACGTTCGAAAAGAATTCAGAGCAGAAATCGTCTTAGCTAAGACTTCTCTGTTTTTATACATGTCTTCAAACAGAACACCTATTATATTTTTTTCGATAAGTTACCAGTTGGGATACATTACCACCGGGATGTTTGTCTATAGAATGCCATCTGTTCATAGAAATTATTATCTTTCTCTCCGTGATGTGAATTCTCTGTACTTCCCAATCCTGTTTATAGTAGTTTAAAATTATCCAATTAAAGATTTCACTAACTGCCATCTTTGATTTGATCTGTAGCTTTAGAAATTTGTGAATCACGTGTACATGACAAATAACAATAAATAATCTATAACACGTATTGTTACTTCTGTATTACATAAGAAACCCCGCGTTATTAGCACGTGCTTTTATAAAATAACCACTAAAAGAGAATGAGCAACGATTATAGAAGATTAATGTGTTAATGAAACTACACGAAAGTTAATTCGAAATCCTTTTTAAACTCCGAGATGAAAGCGGGTGTAGAAATGAATTTTTTACTCCGTAATTAATTCACAAAGTTATTTCTGTCATTAAATTGTGTAGCAAGGTGAAAAATCTGCTTTTAAACTGTTGTGAAATAAAACACCTTTTCATCAAAAATAATCGTGTAACGTAAAAACAATTTTACGAGCAGCAATCTTTGCTGGAGGGCGTAGCTACTACACGCTAAATAGTAGCGGTGATTTCGCACAGTGACGCCAAGTCGTCGATGTGATTACAACAGCCTTATTTAATTGATTTATATAACACGTTTAAATATTTGAAGAATATCTATTATCATATTTAAATTCACATTAATATTATTAGCGATTCATGCGCATTGAGACAAACGAATTTGGAATTTCAGATTTTTAAATAAAATAATTATATTTGTAGCAATAAAGCAAAAATTATTCCACTTAAAGCGATTATTTCGACAATAATTTTATTAATATCTATATCTTCATCGTGAACATAATTTTATGTTTTGGATAAAGAAAATAGATATCGCCAATTTTGGACAATATTTTATTTGTAAGACAGTTGTAGCATATTTGTGGATAACGTGTTTCGATAACTGAATTCCATCTGTCAACAAGTAAAATATGAATTTAGCTCATATTGAATCTTTATTTCGGATTTTAGTTTAAGGTTATATTAAAAGCTTTGTAATCATTAAAAACAGTGGCGATTCGAGCGAGCTAGGCAAAGAGAAAGCAATATTGGACAATATTTCTGAACCAATTTGTATTAGGAGATGTTATGATCAATAGTAATGTGTGCTGACGAAAGATATAACGGTTCACGATGACTCGTTTTATGTTCACTAAGAAAGGTCGTTTTGAGAGCAATATGGTGGTCATATTACATATATGTGACTAATAAAGGATACATATAAATCAATGACGGTTGTATTTTAAATGTTAATATGCATAACATAAATTACAATGCTTAGAAAATGTCTCCTCTAAAGACCAGAAAAAAAACACTGCACCGATATTATCTGTGTTTAGTAAGGAAATATATTTTTAAGAAGAAGGAAAGGTGCATTTTTATAATAGGATCGTCTTATCTAAATCTAATGTTGTATTGTTTATTTGTTTTAGTTTTCATTTGCATATATTAAATAATATTGCTGTGGCTCAGTTTTGTTAAAATGGAACACATACCTCAGGAAAAATTGCATATATATAACATTTTCTGAATTTTGTGTGCAAATCCTGGTTAGACTATGGTCCAAGCATAAAAAAATAACCAAAAATTTAAACTGTAGAACGATTGCCGGGAAAACAAAAAATAAAAAATAAATAAATAATAACAACCCACTTCATCGTTAAAAAAGAAAGAAAACAATCATTTAAATTAATTTGTTGTTTACCTTTCAAAGTTGCTTTAATTCAAAATAACGTTTCCAATGATTTATTTGTTCTAAAATAAAAAAGAAAACTATTTTATAAAAATCCAATGTTGCTTTCATTACCAAATTGTTTTATTAAATTGAATCTTCCCTATGTTAAGAACGGGTTTCGGTATAGACACCCTTAATCTTATCAGCATACCCAAATACCTATGTTGACATGTGTAATGTGAACGATGATGCTTACGTAATGTAATAATGTACCGAATTGAAAAGGGAAGGAAAAGTCAATTTCTGTTCCATTTTTACCACAACCGTAAAGCATTTCCTTTTATGCAAATGTAACCTAACATAGTTTATTAAAGTGGCATAATATTTTATAGTTTATTAAAGTGGCATAATATTTTATTGTCATTAATATTTTGGTTTGGCAATAAACTCCTAAACTCTTGTCATAGTAAGTAATTTAGGTGACTGAAATAGGAATTAAAAGATGAAGGACAAAAGTTATTTTCCCACCGGAAAAGAAAGTGTTTGTACACGTGAAGAAAATAAAAAATTACGCCCGAAGCATGTAATAAATAACAAAAAATCTTAACTGGATAACAATTGCAGTGAAAACAAAAAACTAAATTAAAAAAAAAAACACTTCCCCTTATAAAAAGAGAAAAAAAAAACATACTTTTAATTTATTTTTGTTGACATTTCAAAGTAAAAAAAAACAAAATATTTTTTTAAAATGCAATGTTGCTTTCATTACATTGTTGTTGTAGTAAAATTATAATTTTATTACGATATGTTTTCAGTAAATCTTTGTCCAATTATATTTTCATAAATTTCTATAAAATACATGCTTTGGTTGTGTTTCGGTTTTGAAATGGTGTTCGCCCAGTAAAATCCCTGATGAATATGTCATGTGATATTCTGCTTTTAATAACCGAAAATGTTCCATGTACAATCTGCCCGTTCTCATTAATTAAATCGAAAAAAATTCCAATTGAACGGGTCTCGGAATAGACACCCCCAAACCTCCCTATGTTTAGAACGGTGTCAGCATAACCGGAAACCTAAAAATAGGAAATAGGAATTTGACGATTAAGGACAAAACTTAAATTCCCCAAGGCAAGAAAGTGTTTGTACACGTGATTATAAAGAAGTTATGAGGAACTTTGTTACGGCAAGCTTACCAATTACATTAAATTTCGAATCCAATGCAAAAATCTATTTGCAGATAAATGATAGTTATCTTGGTATAATTCGAAGATAAATAGTAAAGTAAACTCATAAAGCATTAAAGTAAATATTACCAAAAAGAAAACATATTGTTTGAGCTAAAAATAGCATCGGTGTTTGCTTTGAGTTATATCCGAACGATGTATACAATCGCAATGAAATCGGAAAAATGGGAACATGAAGAAACGAAACAAAAGCATACGAAACACAGTAAATCGGAACTCAGGTTTTTAGAACTGCATATGGAAATGCATTGTTTACATATTTAAATGAAGTAGTTTTCGATCCGAGTCGGTGAAATATTTCAAGCACTCATAAATACATTTGTTACTAATCGAGATTGATTTGTTCGTAATCGGTTTACGTGATAATTTGACAGTTTACATTTTTTAATGCTGTAACCGGAAAATTAATATTTAACTCTGAAATCGGAAAAACGGAAACAGAAAATTGAAGCATCCTACGAAACAGAAGTAAAGTAAAAGAAATGATATGTTATATGTTTACGAAAAAAAAGAAAAGAAAAGGAATCGCCGCGGAAAGAAGAGAATCCTGGTATTTTTTCCTAGTTTAATAATTCTTCGAAAAAAAATTAAAATAAGCAATGTATAATTAGGTGTGGTGCGTTTCACGCAAGAGGAAACATTTCAGTTTTTGTACGCAACTACAAAACCCGTAATCTGTGTGCGTTCGTATTAGTCCCGCGTGAACGATGTAGTGGTTTTGTAAATGGGGAGCAGGGAACGGAGGAATTAAATAGAGAGAAGAGATTTTACAACTTCCATTGATTCTCACAGGTTTTGGCAGTGAACTCTCACCAGGGAAAAATATAAGAATGCACGATTATCGAGCAAGCGTAGAGGTAATAGGCCTATAGCACACCTTAGGTAATGTGCTGCGGATTGTGCATATAACATTTGAATGAAATATCTTGAGTTTTAATCCTATTAAGGTCAAACTCAGAGGGAAAATGAGTTTATTTCATTTATATAGAGACTTGATAGAGATAAACGCGATTTTCTCTGTGTAAACTGTAGTTTTAATGCGGAGGAGAACAGATTTCAGTAAGAGAGCGTTGTGATACTTGCTATTAAATTAACCAAGGTGAAATTGAACGTGGGATCAGAATGTCTGAGCAAAAAAGGGGGAAAAAGGAAAAGATAGCATCAGTAACCCCTCGGTCCCTTTAAGCCCCCCAAATATAAATACCCCCCACCCACGATATAAATACAATTTTAAAAAGACGAAAGAGAAAAAAAGAAAAAGATGGCATAAGTAACCCTTCAGTTCGCTAACGACCCCCCAAGAAAATAATAAAATAAATAATGAAAAACAAAAGAAAAAAAAAACGAAGAAATGGCATAAGTAAACATTGGATTCGATGGTAAAATGCCACCCTTCAGATCGCTAAGGACCCCCCCCCGAAAATAATAAAATAAATAATAAAATCAATTTTAAAAAGAAGAAATGGCATAAGTAACCATTGGATTCGATGTAATCGAATGTCGCGTTCCAACCGACGGTAAAATGCCAATTCGTTTTTTTAAAAGAAACTACGAACTCAAACCGGAGTTTCCTTGAAGTGTCCTTGTGGACGTATCCCCACCGGTGTTAAGAGGTCTCGTGAGGAGTATGAATGTAATAGAGAGAAAAGATTTTACCACTTCCATTTATGTAATCGAATTTGGCCGTGGACTCTCAGCAGACAAAATATAGGGATCTAAGTTTATCAAGTAAGTGGATAGGTAATAGGCCTATAACACACGCGAGATATTTTGTTGCAGTGCGTGCATATTACATTTGCATGAAATGCCTTGTTTTTCAATCCTATTGAGGTAAACCTCGGAGGGTAAAAATGAGTTCATTTTATTTATATAGAGAAGACTTATTACATGTGGCAGTTTCACGTATACTTATCTTCTATTTTCTATGATTTTTTTACGATATTATACTTCTTAAGAATTGGTAATGGTAATAAAAATAATCTATTTCCGTTTTCATAAAATTATTCAATAAATATGATACACATTTTAGGATATAAATTATATCTTCTCAAGAAATGTAACCATCTTAAAAGCAAGTATATTTTATCTTAACATAAGGATAGTTGAATAATATGTAAATAGATTAAAAAAAACTGTAATTGATTTTTTCTTCTATGAAATAAATCGATTACAATTAAACAAAATAAAAAGAGAACCAACCTTGAAGACGTTTTAAATATATTTAATCTCAAATTTGCAACAATCCATATTAAAAACCTTTATATTTCTGTTATACGTCAACATCAGATAATAAACAATCGCATTACGTCTTAAGACATCTTTAGGCAGATGATTCGCTTAAAGTAGGTGTGGGATAAAATAAAGTGCCACTTCCCGTGTGGGGAAACGCTATCGCTACATCTATTCACATATACACATATTGAACTATTGCACATGTACATCTACTAAATTATTGCGTTCATTGGTATTGGAGAAGACGAGGGGGGGCAGGAAACAATGCCGGAAAAATTTAACGGAACTGCTGGCGTTGATAGCAGCAGCATAAAATATGCAAATGATCAAGCCGGCTGCAAGAAATTACGTCCCAGCAGACATAAAACGACATTTGGACGATGTTCAGAGAAAAAATTGTTCGGAACATGGCGAGAGAACACGTGTTAGTGGCCGGGGTTTGGAACAGCAAGTGTTTCAGACACATAGATGATGTCACAGCAAAAATGGTAAATCTTCTGTGTCCCGAGAAACAAGGATAACGGTATTTTGTGAAGAACTAAAACAGGAGTAAAACTCCTTTATTTTCCCTCTTCATTCTGTCTGTTTTCTTTGCGATAGGGTCTACATGTAAATGTGTAACGTTATTGAAAGTAAAGAACGACTGATCTTCTTTCTCATTTTTTTTTTCGTATTGCTTACTTGTCGTGCTAACTAGGGTTTGAGAGTATATGCTATTTAATCCGTTGCTTGAAGTAAGAGATGTGAATTCTTCCCATGGGTATTACTGAAATTGATATTTCTTTTACACCGAGTACACACTCCGATCCTTTCAATTCCAAATCCTACTTCCCCGGTATAAATAGTCGTTCAAATAACCACGAATGCCAAGTATAATAAATCCGATAGAAAACTTAGAAGAATCTAAGAAAATTGCAGCTATTTCTAAAGATAAATCAATTAAATATTTTTGAAGTAACTAATCTTTTTTTGTTTGTTTCAAAACTGTATATCATAAAATGACTGGAGCGAGGATTGTAAATGGTTCCGGTATGATGGGAATCAGTGCAGCTTGCTGAGTGTTATCATGCCGGAAACCTCTGTGATGGATGAGACTCTCTTTGGAACCAGTAAACGGAACAGAATGGTCGGTTATGTTGGTAGTTGAAAATCATGATGTGAATACAATTAAAGTTTGACTGGAGTCACTGGAAAGTGAAATGTACGTTGCCACAGTGTAAGTGATTTTAATTGATTGATACATCTCATTTATTGATCAGAAAAGGAAGCATTTAACAGTGGAGCTGAATCCATGTATCTCTTTTACAAATGTGTATGTATTCATATGTTTGTATGCCATGGAATCCCTTTTAAATTATTAACTGATTATTATGAATTCACGGGAACAACTTCAAGAGTTATTGGTCGCAATGTGGTTTACATTTCATTTAATATTATTTCATAAGTAAAAACATAAGATTGCAAACCTTCGTGAAATTCGGACATGTTCGAACGGTTGTTAAATTAAAGATAAAAATTTAGACATGACTAAATAATATTTATAAAATTGAGACATAAGTAAATGATATTTATAAAATTTCTGTTCATTTCGAAATATTTTAAGAGATTTAGGAGAGGGATAATACAGATATTACATCTCATTTAAAAATCTAAGTAGTGCAGATTAATTGAAATATATACATAAAAATAAAGCATAGATTAAAACGATCGATGTCCTGGTTTTCATTTCATTCATTGCACGCATAAAGTTTCAAACGTCTACTTTACACGTTTTCTAGAATAAAATCATAATAATGACGTTGTTAAGAATTAAAAGTACAAGTTAGAGGAATATTATTTAGTAACAAACATATTTCTTACATTATATATTGTGTGCAAATGGGCACCAAATTGTGCAAAACTGTAATGTATGGGGAATTAATTATACACATGTATACATGACACAGTGTCTGTAGGTATTAAAATAAGTATGGTAATAATTATGCGAGCTCCTGTAACAACCTCGGCCTTATTTTAAAGCACTAAATGATGAAATGTAATAAGTGGACTAATTAAGCTCAGGTGCGCAGATCATGATATTATAATCATACGATCACTCTAAGTATGTTAATTACACTTGTATTTTTCGAAGTTACCGTTGGCTGGTCGGTTTCTTTTGGGTGGTTAAGTCAGTGCTGGTTTCGTAGACGGGTTCGAATATCCCGACCTGCTATAATCGTAACTCCTTGTAGTTATGATTTCCCAGTAGATACAACACTAGTGTTTATACGTATAAGGTTTTTGTAATTATATGTATATATATATATATATATATATATATATATATATATATATATATATATAGTTATTTCCACTGCCAGATATCATCGCAGCCAGAAAGAGCCGCGAAAGCCAACAAACTGTAAGTCCAAGACTCGAGTTTCGCCCTCATTTGGACTTATGAGTTAGACACATCCGAACTCTGGATTTGAAACCCGAGCCTCTTGCATGTGAGGCAAGCACTCTACCAACTGACCAAACGCGCCGCACACAAGAAAGTCTTATTAGCTATCATAGATCAAGCAAACCGCAAGGAAATCCGACAGTGGAATGCACCTACCTTCGTCTCAAACAAGGGATGTGACATCGCAATCAGCCCTAACCCAACCCGATGTATCACTAGTAGGAATTTTTGCTCATTAGGGATGTCATCACGACAAGCCTATCTTAACGAGCAATAATCATTTTCAGAATGTGTGAGAGAATATATAATTATTTCCACTGCCAGGCAACATCGCAGCCAGCAAGAGCCACAAAAGCCAAGAAACCGGAAGTCCAAGACCCGAGTTTCGCCCTCATATGGGCACATCAGTTAGACACATCAAAACTCCTACTCAAATTGCGCAATAATTTCAAAATATTTTATAAAATAAATTTATAATAAATTTACCCCAAAAAATTCTTTAATATATCAATTCAGCCGCGGTTAGTACTTAATTTGAAACTCTGTATTAAAGAAAATGTCATATATGGGTTCATGCGTAACGGCAGCGAAAAAATAGATGTTAAATATAGCTTTTATATTAGTTCTATATTCTAGTATTATTCGTAGGCGATAACTTAAGTTCTTTTTGCTAGATTTTTTTTATATCTTGTGCCATTAATATCGGTTTGGCCTCGCGATATGACACGAAACGATCATATCGCCAAGCGAATAATTCGGTAACTGGAAATGAACTCCTGACACCATCGCCTATAAATCTAATATCCTAAAATATCTATTTGTCCATCAAACTCCATCTAATTCATTTCTTACGTTTTCAAATGAGACAACTCTTTCTCATTTCTCCAATTCATGCTTGTTATCGTACAATTAAGACCAATTGTTATTTTTACAAATTCTATTACTGTCAAATGTTTACTATTTTTCAAAACTCGTTTATTTTCAAATACCTCAAGCTTAAATCTATAAACCCCCCTATTTGATATAACCAACGTTCCTGCTAGAAAATAATAGGGTCCAAATTTATTACAAAACGAATCCCGGAAAATACACTATATCCGGCTCGATGAGCATTTAATTTTATTATGGCTTTTCTCTTTAGGCATTGGTTGTTTATAATTACCCTTGTAAATGTTGTATGGGACATTCTGCAAAAAAGCTGTGATCTCATTTTCGCCAATTCAACACATTGTTCTCCACAATGTCAGTTCGAATATTAATGCACTTATTATTATCCCTGTTCGCCACAGCTTAGCATAATTCATCAGATAATATGGCATGCTTTTCTAGCATTAGAGAGCTGGGCATAAGTTTTATCTTCTTTATTAATCCGATGATAATCGGGAAGAATTGTCTATACTCCCTTGTGTTTTTACGTAAGATTTTTGGATTACATTAAATAATCCATAGTCAATATATATATATATATATATATATATATATATATATGTATATATATATATATATATATATATATATATATATACATACAATAAAGCATGCAAGCAAAAAGCGATCCAAGAATGATTTCATATACATGAAAGTTAGATGAAAATAGAACCTGAAAGGCTTTAACAACTTGCGATGAGATCGGTAATTAGATAAATATTAAAATAATTTGATAGTTTAACTTGGGCAATACTTCACCTTTTATCAGTTCTTACGAATTTACTTACAACAAACGTCACATATTATATCCCAGAACCCAAGCTTAAGCAAAGCTGAAATCTACTGACATAAGTGAAACCTAAATTAAATCTTTCCTTCTTTTGTTACGTTCTGACATTTAACTCACTGTTCCTACTTGCCTCAAATTAACCATCGTCTCTTCAACTCGTGCCACTCTTTTCCATCCCGAAACAGTTGGATCCAAAATCGAATCGGAAATCATGATAAGGCGAAATGGCCTCTGGGGAGAAACGGGTGACTTCAGATAAGAGAACACGAGTGCGTGGACTGCTTATGATGAAATATAGCACAAGTGGTTTTGATCTGAAAAGGTTTAAGCATATTAGAAGGTTACGTGTTGTTCGGCATGGACAATGGTGAATGATAAAGGTCCATTTCGGAACGATGAAAGAGATTGCTGAAAGCTTTGATCGTCTAGAACGAACAGTAGTCGGATAACACTTAAAAACACATTCATTAATACTGTTATTATTAATATATTATTATAGTTAGTGTTTTTAATTATCTGCGCATTGGTGGTATTTGTTATATACAGAATTATAGTAGAAATATATTTTACATTTTGTTAATTTGGACCAAAGATGTAAACCTATAGCAATAATGACAGAAGAATATGAAATGTTCGAAGACTACCATGCATAATATGTCTATATTTATATTATATTTATTAGTTTGTAATTAGGTCACTCCACTCAAAACAACTTCTCTATATATACATGGATTGTAATTGTGCAAAAATAATGTCGTAATTTTACATTCAACTATATATGAAAAACATTTCTGCTTCAACTTAATAAAATCGACTCCACATACTCATATCTACCTAGTCTTACAATTATTCTTAAATAACGAATCAAGTTTTTTAGAAATATTTTGCAGAAATAAAGGGCAAGTAATAATTAGGTTAACCCAAGATTAATCTCGACATGCCTTAATCCTGCGCGATTCGGAACAAAATTTGAAGTCTGAAACTCTCTTACTGAGATAATGCACATTAGTGCTTAGCAGTATAGTGTTTCTATTTACAAAATTTATGATTATATTTATTCCCGATCCATTTGTACGAATTTAATTATTTATGAAAAAAAGCATTTTCCTTATGAGAATATGTCAAACTGATAGATGATCATTTTACACCAAGGAGATATGTCTGATTTTTTAATTTTGTTTTTAAGAAGGTAGAGAATTGTAAAATATACTTTTTCGTAATATTACTTAAACTTTGATAGCACACACAAACACACACATACACACGCATATATATGCACACATATATGTATATATACATATATATGTGTGCATGTGTACATATACATGACAGAAAAATAGATACTAAAATATTGTTCCTAAGATTAATATATATTGATTTATTTTTACAGATGGGAGAACTGCTAAAATAACTAAGTGTATCATATTTAAATTACATCTAACAATATTGAATCATATCACGAACCAAGGAAGCATCAGACTATCAGAATTAACTTTTTTGAGGACGAATTGTGGGTAAAAATGCAGGTAGTCTTAGTCGAGGCAAAATAGCAGGAAATATCCCAATATATCTTATACAGTTAATAGAAATTGTACAATTCACAACAAAGAACGACGTACGCAAAAAAATTCCTCCAAGTCGTCCTGGACCCTCTGAACGAATCTTTCGTCTTGTTGAACGAAATAGTGAAAAGAATCTACTGTGCAAAGCCTATGGCATTGCAGCACCAGTTAAAATCATATCTTCACGAGCTAGGCCACTATCGTGGAGCTGTGTGAAAGAAACATTTTTCTTTTTACTGCTAATATCAAGCGCAGAAAAGATTTGGTTCGTTAGATGGTGGGCAGGCCTATGAATTTTAGAACAATTTCATATTCGCTGATGAGTTAATATTTGCATTATTTTCACAACAATGGAATAGCATGAGTATGGAAACTCCCTCCGCTTTCACTAAAAAAGACTGCAGTCATCACTTAAACGTGAGGATTTCTCGTTTATAGAATGTGGTGCAATTTAGAGTGATGTTCGATGACACCTGGTGGAGTGCAAAGGAACCATCACTTCTGCTAAATGTATTTGAATGTTACATGAAGGACTTCAACCAATATTCACAAGTGTTAAAATATACCAAGTTAACTCTTTATTTATTAAAGACGGAGTTTATTGTCACACGGCTAGGGCGACACAACATTAGATAAGCCAAAATTAGCCTTATAAAATGTCATGGCCAATTCAGTCTCCGGATATGAACCTTATTGATAACCTTGGAGGTATATAAGACCGTTACTTTCGCAATAATAAAGCCGTGTTCCAAGCTTTAACTTCTGGAAGTATTTCAGATATGGCAAGACATTTCTCAAGATGTGATTAGTCAATTGATCAATGGCATGCCTAGAAGGGTGCTAGCATTCAAAACAGCAAGACAGTATTATTTAATAAATTTATGAACATTTATTTAAGATTATGTTCTATAAATTTTATGTTTATCGAAATAAACTGATATTATGCTTCTCTATTCATTTCTGCCATGCCTGTGCATATATAAATTGTAAATTCAGGTCACTGAGTTGAATAATTGATTTTTTAAGTAATAGATAACACTTTGTTCATAAAAAGGAAATAACGTTACACAGCGTTCAATCCTCAGATAACTTTAAAATATTTGATTAAAAAATGGCGCTTCGTGTAGGCTCATTCATTTTTATTCGGCCATTCATGCATGCGCTATTCGAACATTATACACCTTATCTCAAATAATTTAACTCCATAATGCTCTCTCACAATCTCTCTTACTTTTCATCCCTTTACTTTTACGTGTATTCGCTGATTTAGTCAAGATTTCATTTTTACCTAAATTATGTCTAGTATTTCGAGCAGCGAGGCGTACGAGAATAAAGAACTTTACACGTTTACTCCCAAGGTTATCGTATAAACACCTTCGTAACATTTTTTATGATATCCGTAAATTTCTGTGTGCATTAAATATGTTTTCACACTCTTCTCTTTCTCTCATAATACTTTCTACAGGGTGGAACGATAAAAGTGTTGCCCCCCCCCCAAAAGACCTGTTTCCATTTTCGTTTGATGAAAACCGGTTTACATTTTTTAATGTCTGAAAGTGGCTCAATGTTCAACGATTAAGATCGGAGATGTGCCGCTGTATAAACATGCTGTCTCCAGATTCAAGTTATGACAACATCCTAAAAATGCAAATCCGGACGGTTCAACGGTCGAGGGCGAAGCTCAATGAAATTTCCAGCCACGGATATGGTCTTTGGTGTAGTTTCAAGAGAGGGCCACATCATTCAACCCCCACATTTTAAAAGTCGGCTGGTAAGTCAACACCAAAGTTATCAGAATGTGCTGAAGAATGCACTGGTCTCCTTGTGCCTTCAGGTGGCCGCTAGCAGACCCCGTGTGTGACCACAGGATTCGGCGACGACCCAAGAGTTCAAAGAGACCAAAGTTTAACTTCAGAAGGAGTGCTACGATTTTGTACCTTCTCTCACTGCTCCGATTCTCCTCCAATCTGAACCAGCTAGACTACTTGTTTGATCATATGTCGAGAAAATCGCGTACCTGTCCTCCAACAACACCAAAGCCAGCATGATAACAGCCAGCTACAAAGTATTCGCCGATCACCTGCCGGCGCTTGTGAAAAAAACATGGTCCTTGTTCCGGACCCGTATCGAAGCAGTGATTGGGATTGAAGGCGGCTACCTAAAATAGATGTCAGCTTTTCTAAAAATCTACACGCGTGAATTGTGTTTTCAATACAAGTCTAAAACTAAATCAGTTTTTTTTAGTGGGGGGGTAGCGAATAATTAATCGTTTCACCATGTACTTACATCAACTTTTATTAAAACTTAAACACGATTGTTGTTGATGCGCTTAATATTATTATTGGTAGTAATTGGAAATAGTAATAATAATTGTAATATACATATATATATATATATATATATATATATATATATATATATACATATATATATTATGCTTAGATAATCGTATAACGATTAGATCACTGTTACTGACGTAAAAAAAACATTTAAAATTAAAATGTTTAAATTCAACGTTATTTCACGCGGTTAATGGTAGCCGCTTGGATATGGTTTTGCTAATCGAGCCAAAGATGACCTGTGTTGTCCGGTTCGAGTCTGTCGACTGGTGCTAATCGTGACACCCTGCGCCGAACATTCCCGAAAGGATGAAACACTAGTGTCTGTAGGTATGTAATTATTATAGCAAAAAAAGAATAATGTCAGCCCCTTTGGGAAACTCGTTTTTATCGTTGAGCACTTTCAGTTTTATTAAGTCAGTCAATTTAGCTCTTATACATAGATCATCGTATAACGATTAGATCACTGTGACTGCGGTAAAGAACATTTAAAATTAAAATTTTAAAATTCACTGGTATTTCTCGCGGTTTATCTTAACCGATCAGATACGGTTTTGCTAATCGAGGTAGAGATGGTTCGTGTTAACCGGTTCGACTCTGTCGACTGGCGTTAATCGTGACACCCTGCACTGAAGATTCTCGAAAGGATGAAACCCTAGTGTCTGTAGGTATTTCATTATCATATTAAAAACAAATATTATGTCAGCCCCTTGAAATTTTAAGCCTATTTCTTGCGGTTAAGGTTAACCGAAATGATTTGTTCCTTGCTAATGGAGTCAGAGATGACTTCATTGTCGGGTTCAAATTTCGCGACCGGCAATTACCGTGTCACCTGCACTGATTATTAGGGCTGTGACAAGAGAATATTCTTTTCATTATTCTTAATCTCGAGTGTATATCCGTATGTATATATATATATATATATATATATATATATATATATATATATATATATATATATATATATATATATATATATATATAAAATGATTGGTTCTCGATTGATTTACTGTGTTCAACTGTGTCGAATATATACCCGAGAATCCAGCCAATAATAAGAATATTCTCTTATCACAGCCCTTCTGATTATTCCCGAAAGACTGGACGATTAGTGTCTGTAGGTGTTTAATAATTATTATAGTAAACAATCACTCACGCACACACACACACACATATATATATTTATATATATATATATATATATATGTGTGTGTGTGTGTTTGTTTGTTTGTGTGTGTGTGGGCATACATATTGAAATATTTGTGTATCTGCATTTGCACGTATGTGCGTTCTCCTGTGTTCGTTCACATTTCCGTTACAATTTGACGGACATATAGCTTACAGATTAAATCGAACCTACACAAGGAAGCGGAATCTTTCCCTCAATTTGGTTTCGACAAAAGAAACTCAGACTACTGTATTGTCGGCCAAAGAATACGCATGTTGGATACTGAATAGCCTGTTTGTCCTTATCCATAAATTGAATCAGCGCAAACGGAGGCATGTCCATTCTAACCCGCGACCGCTCTTTACTTTGACTACTCTAAATTGCCCATTCCCACACGTTTTACCATTCAAACTGGTCGCAACTGAACAAGGCGAAAGTCAACATCAATAAATAAGATTTAGCCCCCACCTATACTGTGTCTCATAGCCATGAAAACAGAGACCGCTGCAAGGAAACGCAGGAGAGTAAGAACGGAGGGTAGATGATAGTGTTGTAAAGTTCAGAGGTCAGAAAACCCGGATATCTGACGCAGAAATGGCGTGTCGGCGTCATAATGCATGCTGATAAGCATAACTTGCTTATCTGCCCTTTTTTTCGATCGGCAAATATATAAACAAAACGGCGCTGATATAGGTTAGGGGCTCTGTGATACACCGTGAAGGTTATTACATCCCACGCTTCATAATCAATACAAAAAATAAATAGAATAAAACGAATAGTATTTATATAAAACAAAGAAACATGCTTTTTATAACAGCTAAAGTCATTGCCTTTGCGTTTTGCAATGCGTTATTTTCCGTTAAGGATGCTTTTGATACGAAAAACTTAGATATTATATGGATAATTATAACAACCTTCTATCTACTTCTATACATATATATCTATATACATATATGTGTGTGTGTGTGTATTTGTGTGTGTGTGCTCGTGTGTGCGTGTGTGCCTCTCTGTCTTTTGGGGGTGCGGGTATGTGTATGTGTGTGTTTAGGTGTTTGTGTGAGAGTAGTATAAAGATTAGAAGAACGGTATTTTTTCTTTTTTTACACGGGGGTCACAACTTATCAAGGCCCGGAAGCCACTCAGGGATAATGATTATTGCAAGTACAGTACGTTAGTGTGGAGATTTGTATAAAGTGTTTACTTAAGGGGGCGGTTCATTAGGAATTTGTTTACGTTGGATTGAAGACATCCAAGTTGTAGTCAGGTGGGAAGCAGGCAGACGGAACAGAGTTCCACAGGCGTGCAGTTCTAAGAAAGAAGTTGTTCATGGAATCAACGTTTTGATTTAGGCACAGATAAAGAGTGGGGACACTTTTTCACGGTGGATTCAGCTAGACGGGTGTTTTTCGTGAAAGATCGCGAGGAGGGGGGCAGAGATTGGAGTTCAGACGAGCACCTGCCATGGAAATAACGATAAAACAAGGATATGC
>NC_136489.1:81520187-81572687 GCF_053919585.1 Euprymna scolopes | reverse complement strand
TATATATATATATATAGATATAGATATTGATATAGATATAGATAAAATGTTCAAGTGTGTTTTGTGTATTTGATGTTTCCGTTTTTTTTCTTTGTACAAAGGGCATTGTATTAGTTTACTTGTATCGAGTATTTTTTAATCAAAACTACTAAAATGATCTTAAGATATATTTGCAAATAATAGGATCTACGAATATGCATTTCCGTTCTCCATAAAATGGGTAATCTTCATTATTTTAGCATTGAATACTTAAACTTATCCATGACCTGTTGACTCATTGAATAATTTGGACTCCCAAAGTCGATTAGTAATTACTTATTTCGATAGCTCTTATGAAGAGCATTAATCTCCAGACCGATTTTTTATGTAGCTCAACTCCAACGACTCTCAAACGTGGATCCTGGATTGAAAATATATATTAAATTGCCTTAGAGAAGAAGGATTTATTTTAACTCTGAACGAGGATAAAATTTAGTTAAAGAATGCAACTGAAAGATAAAGTATTTCTCGCTTTTAAATTCTTTACAAAAATTATGTGTTATTAATATAATTAATTTGAATCGAATTGAAATATTCATCATTATATATTCTTAAACTTGTATACGAAAAATTAAAGATGGATAATTTTCGAACTATTCAATCATTGATATGGTATGAATGAGATTGTCCGCCCTTTTTAGTGTTTTGTAGAATATCCACGTCGATTACATTTTGTTTTTAGAAAGAACATAATAGAGTAATATATTAAAACGAACAGCTTTTAAAATCTAATTAAAACCAATTTTCACAAGTTTGGAAAACAATAGAGCACATGAATATGTTGGATATAAATGGAAAAATCCATGATTTCTGTCGAATTACGTAGGATACGTACACGGTCATGGCTGGCAAACCGGAAGATGCTAGGCAAAGTCGGTTTTATGTATATAAGGGTTTATTTCAAAGTTATGTGCTCATCCTCAAGTTCCACAGAAAGATGTCTCAGGTGACAAGATGTAATTGAAAAAGGTGAGAGGTTATATCGTCTAAAATGTTGTTAGAAGATGTTTAAAGTAATCTGAATAATTAAAAGAATTACACGTGGATATATGACGCTTTAATTGTCTATGTGAGTTTATTTAATATGAATATCAGATGAGGTCATATGGATAGCCAATAATGAATAATTTTGGAATATAGAATTAGCCCATTTAATTATAAAACGAATAAACAGACCAATGAAAACTAGACGCACAGTTTGGGATGCATCATACAATTTGACTGACAATTCCATACACAAAATTACACGGTTATTTATATTTTAAATAAAGAAATCATTGCTGAGTATGTGTTTTTGAATAAAATATTTCTACAGTGAAATGTTTTAGAAATTGTACTGCGGGGGAAAATCGGTGGTTGTTGTAAAAATGTTTAACTTTTACGGAGAGGGTCACTTAAGTCTTCACTTAATTTAAGCAACTAACAAGAACGAAAAGATTATCGTAAAGAAAGCTAACTTTACTTTAAAAATACTGTGATTATATATGGGGCGGAACACAGAGTGATATGCCCCAACAATTTTTAAACGCTTGGAAACAAGCTACTGAAAAATGACTATGTATTAAAATCAGCAAATTAATACATATAAAAAAACTCACGTATGAGACGACCTGGTAAAAAAGAAACGAAATAGATCAGACAATTTTCAACAACACACACCCTAAGATCATTTATAAAAAAGAGGGGTATAAGGAACATTACGCCGTAAGCCAGATATTGCAGGGAAAGAGGTAAGCTGAAGCCGATCAAATTGCACATACGTCCCTGCACATTATCAAGAACTCTGAAAGTGAACATAGCCCGTATATGATAATTATTTGGGATTAGATAGAAGACAACACCAGCGTGAGACATTTTTTTAGAGTGAAAAGGTATTTCGGGAGAACAAAGAGCAATAGATCTAAGAGTTTGTCTCTAATTTATCGTTATTTTCATGACAAATGCACGTCTGAGCTCCAATATATGGTTTCCCTCGCCAAACTGTCACGAAAAACACTAGTCTAGCTGAAACAACTATCAATACATTCCCCCATACTTTACCTGTTCCTAAACCTAAACGTAGATTGCATAAACAAAGATTCCTTCTTCAGTTAAACTCTCTTACGTTGTCCTACTTTCCAGCTTACTACAATATGGTTGTCTTCACGTCCAACGTAAACAAGTTCTTGATCAGCCGTCCTTATAAGTAATTTACCCAATGCCCACTACAAATGAGTACTACAATATTGTCCATTGACAACTGTACACCCATTACCCCTAATTTTTGTGTAGCCTCTGGACCTTGATAAGTGGTGACTCCTTTATAAAAAAAATATTTAGTTCACGAAATATTTGATGAGAAACATAAAAACATGTCAGAGTTGAATACTCCTAGAGATTATTGCCATTCCTGTGAATCCTAAGGGGAAAAGAAACACACGATTGAAATGATACGAGCTGTTTATTAAAATGCTTACACGAAACCACAATCTATAACAATTCGAATCAATTTCTAGATAGGCTGCATATATTAACTGATCCGAAAAAGATGAGCGGGAAATAGGGTAATTTCATAGGCATGTCGAATAAGAGGATACAGAAATGTCTTGAATAATATCTAACGATTTACAATGGCCATTGCCGGCAAATAGCAGAAGGTGTTTATGTAAAGTATACAAAAAACATAGAACAGTGTTAATTATATCAGTAAACATCAGGGGATCCTATTATCACCGAAAAAAGGATTAAAAGATGTTTGTATGGCTTTAAATTCAACTTGTTCGATAAAGCCTTTTCACTGACTGCATTCATTATTGCATCAGTAGAAATAAAGTTTGTGGATATGTGGCATTTATTTAAAGATACACTAGTAATTAAATAAAGTGCTAGAATACATGAGAAGATATACAAAGAAAACTGCTGCAAATAAGTCATACATTATTTACTATTTAATAACTAGAAGCAGGGGGGAACGATCTGCAGATTTTTATAATCATATATATATATATATATATATATATATATATATATATATATATATTGGTGTATATATGTGCTTCTCATGCCTATGTGTGTCTAATTTCTCCTATTCTTGCATGCCCGCTCTACCTATACTTCTCAAATTATTATAGGTTGGATATATGACATTTCAATCACAGTTGAATTGAACACGAAATGTGTAAGAGAAAATCAAATAAAATACTAAATCAAAAAAAAGTGTGCAATAAGGCAACCCATAACAAAATATACCAGAAAAAGCTGATAAAACATTAATAAACAGATGAGTAATACTAAACAGAAACGTTTCATAGATAAAGAATAACACACGATGAACGTACGAATGTCTATAATATTATTCTATCAGAGACGGAAATATACAAAAAAAATTTACAATTTGTAGACAGTGGTAAAAATAATAGAATCATACTTCCAGAGCGATTTAGTCGGCATAGGAAAGAGTAAAAGAGAGAGTGAGATAGTTGGAAAAAAGAGAGGGAGTTGAAGAGGGGGAGTAAAATAGAAAGGTATAAATAAATACATAATCTGTAATACGTAAATTCAAACAAAGTAATCTCTTCTCTATTCTTCTACATTCTTGTTTTTTTTTCATTTTTCCCGTGTGAGTTTGGCCTTAATAGGATAAAAAATCAAGAGATTGCATAAAATGTAATGTGCACAAACTACAGCACAGAATCTGAGGTGTATTATAGGCCTATTATCCTTACATTTCCTGGATAACTGCACACTCCTATATGTTTTTCCGGTGAGAGTTCACTGCCAAAATCGCTTAGAATCAATGGAAGTTGTAAAATCTTTTCTCTCTAATACATTCTTTCTACTCCTGCTCTCACTTTACACCGCTGAAAATGCGTCTACAAGAAACAGTATGAATAAACGCCGGTTTGGAATCATAAAGGGTTATTTAATTCATTTTTTTTTTCTCTTTCTTTCGCTTTCTCCCATAAAAAATAAAGTAAAAATAAAAAATATTATGGTCCGATTAACATTATCTTTTTCTCTTTTTGCTTTTTTATTTACATATATAACGCACACCGCGGGGCTACTCGGATTGTACTTCCGGTTTTGACAACTCTTACCGAGAAATCTGATTATGATATTTATTTATTACTGCTTCCCACTTAAAAGTTAGTATAAAATAAACAAAGACTGAGTTACAATTTTAAACAAAGACTCCCTGATTTACAATTTATTATTAAAACGCAACGATATCGTGAAATTACTTGCGTTTCACTAAAAAAACAACAACTAAAAACTAAAAAAATAATGAAAGGGCTCAACGTCAGATTAAGATTAGATTGTTAGGATTTGCATTTGCTTTTGCCGTAAGACGCATACTGCGAGACTAATCGGTTTTTACTTCCGGTTTTTACGACTCCAACCGAGGACTATAACTATGAGCTTCACTTATTAGTGCTTTCAGCTACACACTTTTTTTTAACACAAACATTCGATTTTTTACAAATTCCTATTACAACGCTACGATATCGTGAAATTACTTGCATTCCAATTGCAAAAACAAAAACAAAAGAACCCGATAAAGGTCCAATTAAGATCCGAAAAATATTATGCCTTTTTCTTTACTAATTCTGCACGTGTTTGAATTAAGATTTATGAATGCTTCTTCTACATTCACGAAATTACATTTGCTATATATTTACTTAAAACATACAACTGCTGTTGCTTACGTTACGTTCGGGAAAGTCAGTTCAAACTAAAATATGTTTTATATAGTTTTTATATTATTTACCCAGTGTTAGCACATTCGCCAAATACAACCATAAACACTGTGTTCTTCGAGATGATTAAACATTTTACATTAAATAAAAACACTAACAAATCAGACCATTACGTACTACAAGACTACCACTTCCTTTTAAAATTTCGCCAGTTTTTATTTATTGGGGGGGGGTGAGTCCACTGCTGTACTAAGACTATAAGAACCATGTATTTTCTGTTTTTATTAGACTTTTCCGTTACACCAAATTGAGCCACAGCAAGACGTGGCAGAGAACAGCTAGATGAAATAATAATATGAAAGCATATCAAGAAATGTAATAAAGAACTTTAAAGTAATAAATATATACAGAGATAGCACGCAAAGCTCGATGAAAAATTAAAAAATGGAGGAAATTAGGTCTAGTATGTAATTACTGAAATGAATAGGTAGTATATAAAAAACGATAAGTCTTTGAAAATATCACATAAAATAATTTTAACATAGGGGAGAAATAATTGAATAACTTTTTTATTAAAACAACAAAATAAGACGACATAAAACAATTATATAAAACAAAAACCGGAATATCAGAATAATTTTCTTGGTAATCTATTCAAAATTAATAATTTAAAAAACTTAGTGTATCCTTTACTGTGCCGTAGTAATACTTTTTAATTCGTTTTGATTGTAGTTATATTTCGTAAAATTTATTTGATTTTCCATATTACATTTGCTTAGTGTATAGCTGGTCCCATAGAAAGTGCCATCGTAATAGCACTTTGAAAATATTAGCATCTCAGAAATATTATTCTGTTGAAAGAATTAAATCTAATTATAAGTGCCCTCTTAACAGCATAACGCAACGAACCACAAGGAAAACTGCCGAACTAAAACCAATTTTATTTCCCTTAAGTAAAAGAATAATGCACCTGACTATAAATTCTGTAATATTTTCTGGTGGCGATTGAATAACTTTGTGTAGTTTTCGTATCCTAAAAGAACCCACGACTTTAACTTGCCACAATTCGAATTTAGATTCTGATATGTCAAATAAAGTTAATAGCCGGGCGCATAACCTGTGAAGTGTTGAGACATCCTGTTGAACAAATATGGCGGTAATAAATCTAATCAGCAAAGAATTAATGTATTCACGATCTCGAGTGTCGAGTAATTAATTATAACAAAGATAGCGGCGAATAATCAATGTAGTCACGATTCAGACGTTTTAAGACGAAGGTTGACAGCGAACTGACTGGAATTCAAAATTCGATATTTTATAATGAGGCTTGAAGCTTTGCATTAGTTGATTGTCCTACCCTCAGTTATAAATAAGATCGTCGAAATCATTGGGGCATACCCTCATTATTAATCAAAAACACTTTAACACAGATTAAGAAAGAGTTGCAAAGAAACAGGATAGAATGGAAATTGTGTAAAGAGTAAAGAGCAATGAGATTAAA
Source organism: Euprymna scolopes (assembly GCF_053919585.1). Classification (NCBI taxonomy): domain Eukaryota; kingdom Metazoa; phylum Mollusca; class Cephalopoda; order Sepiida; family Sepiolidae; genus Euprymna; species Euprymna scolopes. Next base: position 81,566,471 of record NC_136489.1, on the reverse strand, counting down.
AAGGAAAATAAATGATAGTTTACAATACAGACAAATGAAAGGAAAAATAAAGAAAGGATAATAATAGAAAAGAAACAAGATGTGTAACAAGCTTATATAATGGAGAGAACAATATCGAAAAATAAGTGATGTGAAAATCAAAAACCTGTACACTACACAAGATGGAAAAGAATGAAATTATGAGAAAAATTAATAGGCGAAAATAGAAGTAAGATTGAAAGGGGGCAATGACAAACAAATGAAAGAAAGAGAAATTGAAAGAAGCCGTAATTAATGTAGAAAAAAGTAAACAATAACGGAAATAACTAAAACCGATATAACAAAAAATTTAAAAGCTTACGATAAATGGCAAAAGGCTATAAACATGTAGACTAAAATGATAATAAAATATATACAAAGGAATGTAAAAGAAAATTAGTGAAATAAAGAAGCTAATAATTGTCTGGAATTAATAAGAAATGAGAAGTTGAATGAAAGAAAAGTTGAAATGTTTTCTCCAAAATATATTTTACTCAATGAAAAAGTTTCTTAAAATGCAAATAAAAAACTTATTCTTGTATATCGGAATTTCCAAATAAGCAAAAATTTCTGAAGTCTGCAAAACTTCAGAAGTGGTGCAAATACTAAAGATCGATTTTGTAAACATAAGATCGGAACGATTAAATTTGTTTTTCTCTTCATAGCAACCCAGTTGTTTTATAAACGTTCCAAATAAACACTTTAGAAAGTGTAGAACGATAACATTGCTTCACAGTATGCCGGTCTGAAGCTGCAGGTAACACATCGGACAAATATCAAAACAACATTTCAAATATAGAAATATGTTGAAAAAGTGAATGCGCAAAAAATTAGAGATTCTCTTACTCTGGGTTCTCATTAAACAAGTGTTACTATTTTCATAAGTAGCCAACCAGTATCTAGACATTGCCCGGGAAAATACATACATTTATAGAATGCATGGACTAACCTTTAACCATTGAATTAAATTGAATGCTAAAGATAATAACTATGAGAATAATAATAATAAGTTGAAATGTCAGAGAAAGTAATAACAAATCTTATAAATTTTTATCCACATTTTTCCATTTAATACATGCTACTATTTCATGATATCTAATAACATGCGCATATGATTAAGTATGTCTCCACTCGATCATTTGTAAAAAAATAAAATTAGGCAAGTGTTTGAAACATATACTGGCAGGAAAAGCTAGAAATAAGTAGTACAACATCTGGTTATGACTAGTTAGTTAGATGTGAGAAAAAGAAGGATAAGAAGAGAGTATGTCTGACGTACGACAAAAGAATAAGAATCTTAAGAAAATCTCCAGTAGCTACAATTATACAATCAGAAAATGGAAACCTAATTTCAAAATCTATCTCGCGAATAAACCTGTTGAATAAGCGCAAGAGAAATGCATTCACTCGTAGTTAAAATTACTGTTCAATTCGTCAAAACACATTTTTACTTGGGGATTCAAAAATGGCGGATTACTCTGTGGAATCCAGTAGAATGCCGCATCTACAGTGAGAAAAATATACGAAAACTTAAAAAAGAGTAAGTGGTGAGTTGTAGTAATTAGAGATCAGCTTTTGATCTTTGTCGGAAATACTGGTATAAATTCACTATGGACACTGGGGAATGTATTTTCTATCAACTGATAGATTACATTGCAAGAGAAACGAAATTATATCTGTTATTGAAAAAAACCGGCTAGACGAAAAAAGAAATCTCGGTAGTTTTCTGTCCATCATTATAAAATTGTATTAATCCTACGATTCCATTGTTCACATTAATTTCAGCGATATTTATGTAGTGATAATTTATTCTAGAAAGGCATTGGGTACTTACAGACTAGACAATGCATGAAAGTGATTTTTGTAAACGAACTAGATTAAAACCTTGAACATCCAGGTCATGAGTCTCCGCCATTTACCACTTTGGCCACCTCACCTAAATATTGTTGAAAACAATATATATATATATATATATATAAAGTAGTGCAGAGAAAGACTGTTTTTTGTATCACAGATCTTCACGGCTAAACTAAGACCCATCGGGAATAATTGCTCGATCGTCGGCAGTTCTACATTCTGATATATGGGATTAGTGTCCACAAACAACGTCTTAAAATGCGTGTTTACATAAAGATTTTACATCCGCTTTTTACAGTATTTGTTTGTTTGTTTTTGTGTGTTTATTGACAAACCATAAGCTTGGAGCTACGCCAGTACACACTAGGTCAAATCGGTTACGGCAGTGGTCTACCCAAGAAAGGCTGCTTAAACAGTATATATATATATATATATATATATATATATATATATATATATATATATATATATATATGCGTGTGTTGTGTGTTCTATTCTGTTTCATCTATTATGACATCAAAAGTAACTGTGTGCGAGAGTTCCTTCCTTATAGATTGCGAAACAGCTGAGTTTGTCTGTTGCAAATTTCACACTCAGGTCTTTTATATGGCTGGTAGTTTCCTAGGATATATTCTGATCAAAAATTCATCCGAGAATATCGAAAATCGAAAAAATCTGATCCTAAAAATAGTATTTACTTCTTTTAGATAAAATAACAATTTATAGAGGATTATTTCTTTTTACATTATACCGTAATATTTTACATTACACAAGGCAAATCTCAACAAATCATATTTTCTAAAATGCGGAATTATTGTCGGCTGGAGGTATAGCTCAGTAATGGAGCACTCGACGAAAGATAGTGTGATTCAATGTTCAAGACGGGGTGCATTTCGCTATTTTAACTTCTGTTGTAATGAGTTCAATTTACGATAAAAAGAGAGGTAGCATTTAATTTAGCCATAAATCATTTCGACGGCTGCATATTTTAAAATAAAAGAATATTCAGAAGTAAATTTTACTGGGCATTCACGGACGAGTCCAATTATCAACTTACGCAATATTGTAAACAGACAAATGGAATTTGATGAACGATAATTATATTATTTATTTATTTATTTATTTTGTGAATTAGTCCTCTCGGTAAATTATTTCTCATAATTCATAATATTCAATCGAGGAATGATTTTTTAATAACATATACGCGATCTATATAAATTAAATATCATACTTAAGCGTATTGTACAATTGGGCAACGCTCCAGCTAGTATATATATATATATATATATATATACATATATATATATATATATATACATATATATATACATATATATATATATATATATATATACATAAATATGTATGCATGACAAAATATATATTCCACATTTCATGATGGTGACCGTCTTTACAATTTATTCTTTTAATTACGTTGATATCTACGATTCCTGACTGTAACTGTTTCGTAACACAAAATGATTGATTTAACTTTTTAATCAATCAACTAATCTATTTTGCCATAACTGATCAGAGGAAATATCAACTATCAATCCATCAAATAGAAATGAAATGCATTCGGGTATTATTACAAAGTCCCAAAATTGGAAGAGAAGTTGCAATTACGTTTTATGTTGTCTTTTAATATGCAATTTTGAATTTAAAAGTATACTCACTATAATTAATTTTTAATTATTAAGCCATATTTCCAAAGATATATATATATATATATATATATATATATATATATATATATATATATAAGAACCCGGAGTCCTTTAACAGTGATCGTGTAATTCTCTATCATATGCGTCTAACTTTTTATTCAATCTCATCATGTAATTCTTATTTTTAGTTAAACTGACACAATGTTATAATAATACACGTTATCGAGAACTGTCAAATAAAACGGGTATTTGTTTGTGCTTAATATGACAAAACTACCCCATGGTGGATTTAGCATTATAGCAGATTTAACTGCACGCCAGTGGAACTCTCTGTCGCTTGCCTGTTTCCCACCTGACTACAACTTGGGCGTCTTAAAGTCCAACAAAAACAAATTCCTGACAAACCGCCCCCTTAAGTAAGACACTCTATCAAAAGCCCTAATACTAATGATTACTACAATACTATCTTATTGATTAACGTACACGCAATAACCCTTATCCCTGAGTGGCCTTCGGGCCTTGATAATGGTGACCCCCATGTAAAAAAAATAAATAAATAAAATAAAAGTTAACTAAAGGTGTGAAGAAATATTTAGACCAATAGAGAGAGAGCCTCCTTTACGAAACGCAGAAAGTGGACTGGATCTAATATACGAACTCACAAATAGATTTTATGAAAACTAAATATGAGAATAGTTTAGGCTTAATTTTTCGCCAAGACAAAAACTGTCCCTGGGTATTTGCATGAGTCTCTAGAAAGTGAGATTTATACACAACGCGTGTGTTGAATAATGTTTCAATAATTCGGAAATAATTACATTTTAATCAATAAAGATTTAGATTTCATTACCGTTGGTGATCTAGAAACAGTCTAAGAATTGCAAAAATATAACGCTCATCACACCGTTATGTATTTTAGTAATATTATTTTACGAGATATTTATCTAAAAATTTATGTTAGAAAATATTGATTCTTTTTACATTATATGATAATTAGACGAGGTGTCAATATATACTGAAACTCGAAAATATATTCTTCCGTCGGTCGCAAACGGTTCTACGTTTGCAACGATAATACTATGAAACATAACACAGATACAAGAAACCCTATCTAAAATGGTAACCGTTACAGGATGAGAGAGTGTTATAAAGAGAGACGAGCACTACTCCCTACCGCAAATTGTTCTCTGGGAACAGAACAAATACATAATCCACTGTGAAATTCAACCATTAATTGCTCGTGGCGATGCATTATGAGAAACTAATATATGCGAATCTATATTTAAGGATTAACTAATTCATAGGATGAAGCTATCATATTAACAGTATATATAGTAAAACACGGTTAAATTGAAAATTAAGAGATGGTAACAATAGAGTAGAATAGAATATTTACAGAATTAGTAATATAGTTTCTGCTTGAAATATACCATATCCTCAATAGTAATAAAATATGTAGTTAAGATAAGTCGATTATGCTTATCCTTATTCTTTTCATTTGGCCTTAAGAATAAACTGCTCAATGAAGATATATATATATATATATATGTGTGTGTGTGTATATATATGTGTGTGTGTGTGTGTGTGCATATATATACATATATATGTATATATATATATATATATATATATTCATTGTGTATTTTAATCCATTTCATCATGACTTATGCGCATCAATATACCTGTCCTTTGCCAATTCATTTAAAAAAAATCTATTTCTGTCGCACACTGATTTTGCCTCAGCATATAAATTTCGTGCAGCCTCTCGCCAATACTCGAAAATATCGATGTATAAAAGCATGTTAATGCTTACAAAGGTGTTTATCTGGTTATGTATTATATACAGAAATGGTCCTCACTTATGCCTTCATGTCAAGTGCAGCTGTCTTCTACATGATTGCACTTTGAATGAATTATCAGAAAACGTGACACTTGCATATTATATACGTTATAAACGTTTCGTATATTAGCAAAATAGATCAACAGTTTTCCATTTTAAATGACCTTTGTATTAAATGTCAAACTTAGAAATGAATAGAACACTTCGTTTGCAACAGATCAATATTAGTTCATAATGTTCCTGGGGTGGGTAATAATTGTAGACAGTATTCAATATATGGAAAGTATATAACATTAAATATTAAAAAAAGAAGGAAACTGCTGAAAAGTTCTCGACTAATTGAAAACAAAACTTTTTACATACTATACTTTAGCGGGACCACTTGAATATCAAAATGTGCTTCTACAACACTCTGAAAATCATACAGTAATATATTTAAAAAAAAAAATACATGTCTGTCAGGGTCAATATTTTAACTGAAATTAATCTATCTTCTTATGTAAATAAAATTGTCATATTATATGAAGAAATAAAACGAATAAGCCTGTATAATTTCAATTGCGTATACTCCATGTTTGTAAACACATAAAATAACCTGTAAAATCTAATAATAATACAGTATTTTCTAATTCAAAGTTTCATTTCAAAACTGCGTGAAATAATAATGAAAGTACGAACATGGACGGGTTCAGTTGATTATTTTATTCATGAAAAAGGTATTATTTTTTCACAAGAAGGACTCGGGCTATTACGACACATACACATTTGAGTACCCTTGTACTCAAATGTGTATGTGTCGGATAAGGATAAAGGGTGTCAGGTCGTCGTTGAGACAACATATTGTCAGCAGTAGGTAGAATTTTATCACACGAGAAAGTGAAACAAAAAGTGTTTGTATTAGACTAGAAAACGACTAAGATGTAGTAAGCTATAGCGGGATGCTTTTACGGAGGTCCACATACATCCAAATAATGGCACCATGATATCATATTTTAAAACAGTATTCTGCACCAATGTATAAACGCCACCAAACCACTGATCATTGCCCGGTCGGAAAACACGCGTAAATAGAATATGTTTATTGATGCAGATTTCGTATTCATCATCAATATATAGTAATTATTAAAAAGTTTTAAAAATATGACTCGGGTGCCATCACCGGGAATCGATACCAACATTTAGCTTACGATTTATTTTGTCAAATTGACGTTAATGCCTGAGATATGAAGACATATTTGCTTCAAGGCTAAAAATCACAACATACATTACACCTATTACGTAAGCATGCATATTCGAAATGCTGTCGTTCGAACTTTAATTGGCCAATTCCATTTCTTATTATTTTCCTAATTTTGCATCGATTTTTCTCCGGCTAAAACACAAATATAAAAAGTCGCATGGGTTCGAATACATTCTATATTAAGTGTCATGTCCGTAGTCTAAAACCTCAATGAGGAATTTGGTAGGATTTGTAAGAACAGATATATATATATATATATATATATATGTATATATATATATATATATATATGTATAAATAGATATAGAAAAAAGTTTGTGTTACCTGTAACCTTTTTATGCAAATATTACACAAGTATGAATAATGTAGAATATCCGGATGAATATAATTACACGCAATATCCCATGTGAAAAGTAGAAACAAAATTAAGAGGGAATTACTTAAAATCAATGTTTAAAGAATATGCAAAATATGTAGATCGTGCACAGATGAATGCACTTTCACGACCCACATTATAACAAAGTGGTAGTTTCTTTATAAATTAATAGAAGGAAGGGGTTTTAATATGAATATCAATATACAAAAAATAGGAGCATGCACACACACACACACAAACACACATATATATATATGTGTAACTATATACTGATATAATATGTCGCGTACTTATTTTATTTATTTCAACAATTTTTAGTAGTAGAGTAAAGCGTTATAACAGTATGAACATAAGCAAATAAGCTACACAGACGCATCGACATTTGTATTTCCATAGAACATGATATACTAAATGTGATAATTGATTGTTTGCAATTGTTTTATATCTAAGTACTTTTGTAAGCTTTCACACCATTCGGAACATACTTATAGATTCTTAATTTTACATAAGATTTATAATATCAAAATAAATATTTAATTGACAAGAAAAATAATATCTGAACCAAAATGATATATTTTTTATGTTTTAAACAGAAACAAATACGAATTGCTATGTTCACATTCTGATATAATGCGAGAAATAAGGTATTGAGAGATAATCACGTTTAGTTACATTAGATTTGAAATCATACCTGAATTTTACCTATGATTAATCATTTTTATAAAATGAATTCAAGCTTGCAATCTCTATTATCTAGCGATTGTAAGTATGATAAAACCTGGGGAAGTTACGTATTTATTTCCACATTCTAAGACATATAATCAAAATGAAATCTGAATCATGAGAGCTAAATTGGTAACTATATATTTTATTCCTTCATGTGGTTACAATTTACTACTCAACAAATGCCCAGAAATTAATGGCAATTAACAGCAAAAAAAAAAAAAAACGATCACAAGAAAGAAATAGTAAACAGGCGGAATTAAGCAGCTATTGTTAAGAGTGTACTTTAAGTTCCCATACTTATTTCTAAAATGAAGCTATGCGTTTCTTGTTACATTATAAGCTCCATAATTCGCATCATTTCACGTCAGCTCCAGGTAATACATTACGAGATGAGGCAAAGAACGAATACCAGAAAACATAATGAATCAATTGATGCCTAACTTATCACAGAAAAATTATTTTTAAAAAACACAATGTTTTACGGAAAAATTAACGGAATTCAATTTTAAGTCCGTGTTATTTATTATTTTTTTTCAAAAAAGATAACATGTCCACTAACAGGAAATATTCCATATTTTATTTCATGAATATTATTATTTTAAATACGTTGCATTTTTGTTATCCTGGGTGTTTTGACGTCATAAACCTGCCATTTTTGTGTAATAAATAGAAAAGAATACTAAATGGAAAATTGTGTATATTTTTTATAAGAATTGGTTTGTGTTAAGTAGATAAATCTCGGAATTTTCTCACGAAATAATCAAATTATCAAACACAACCATATAGAAAGTTAAATGTAATTAATATAAAAATACAACATATCGACTGTTATAAATTCTAAATCCATAGATTACAACAGAATTAAACAATATACTTAGATTTTCTTGCAAACATGATAATCCATTATAAAATTAGAGCTTTGATCCAAAATATCTAAACTTATTTAACATTAAATGATTAATCCAAATGTAACCGTTAAACTGGCATCTGAATAACATTTATCCGTCATATGGTACTCAGCTTCTGTTTTATTTAAGTGTAACAGCTTTCAAGCAATAATAATCATTTTAAGTTATCTGCGCGAATAACATTTTTATTGTGGATGAATATTGTGGAATATATTTGAAATAATTTCGTAACAAGTATCACACCGTTATTAGTCGTAACGCGATATCTATAAAATTGCAAAAACTCTACCGAGTAAGATTTCTAAATTTATATATATATATATATATATATATTTATATATATTACTACTTCATTTACTCACACAAATTTAATATACGAAAGTATAGATTTAAGTATTTACTTCAAAAGTGCTCAATACGTAGGTAGAGCTAGTTAGTAGTTTATAAAAATATATATGGCGATTAAGCTACACTGAATATTCTGCGTTTCATCCACTGTAGGATTCGTCACGTTGACATAAGTTTGCTATTTCTTCCTTAAGTCTTATTCGGTCCGTGTGCGCACGTAGATGATACTTCAATTCAGCTTTAACCCAACATGAAAGTTCTCAAATATGGCATAAAGTCTTTCCTTCTTGTAAAGGTGATCGTATGATAATATTGTAAATCCTTGAATGTCATGTCATGCCACTTTTAAATTTGCAGATTAAACTACACATATGACAATTTAGTGTTGTCACGTGTGCTGTAGAAGCCACCTCATAAAACTGTCGCTCTTTTTTAATTGTGCCATTTCATATGATTAACAAAACCAGCTTTTGACAGGAAGTATCTGCAACATACAGAGGACGTCATTTCTTGTAATTACTCTGACCCTATATTATCGTCCTGCTTTCTAAAAAAATTGCTTTAAGACAGATAGATCTACACACTGCTCTTCAAAAACTTACAACTTTCTCTGATGTTTTTTTCCACAGCGAGGATCTTTCTGTACTTCCCAATTATTTACATCCGTCTCCAGAATTTTTAAATCGTTTTTGAAAGAATTTTTATAGCTTTCCTGGGTTTATCTTGTGGTATCTTACCTCCATCCATCTCGACATAAAACAGTTGTTTAGGAAATCTGTTATCCTCCATCGTAACCAGGTGTCCATTCAAGCGCATCTGATTTTGAATGATTTTCATTTAAATACTATATATATATATACGGTAATATATATATATATATATATATGTGTGTGTGTGTGTGTGTGTGTGTGTGTGTGTGTGTGTGTGTTTATTTATAAATCATACAAGAACTAAAGTTTCATCTAATTGGGAGTCATCAGTTCAGGTGAAACGATTACCAATGGTCTGGATAATCGAACCCGGCCACGAAACCATCTGACTCGTTAGCGAGAAACAAATGTTAACAGCGAGGAACATATTTAAATTAACATTTATATAGGTGTAAATACTATTCGAGACAGCTGAGAGTGATCTTTTTATTTTGACATCATGATCTGCGCACATATATATATATATATATATATATATATATATATATATTTTATATACACGAATATATATATATATATATATACATATATATATATATGTGTTTGTGTGTGTGTGTGTGTTTGGTAAAACTGGAAATTAGTAAAAACCTGAAGAGAGTGTTCAATACTATTGCAGTGCAAATATGTGCTTAATTTTTTATTACCGTTTTATCTGTTTGGTTATATATGTTTCGGATGTTGGACCATGTTTCCGATCCAACAGCCCGGTCAAACCTTACAGAAATGGTTGTTAGTATTCAGAAGAAAGGTTTTAGAAGAAATACGAGAAAAAAAGGAAAAATGGGGGTTATGAGATAAGAATGGGGAGGGGACGGGTATTGACAATATTTCAGTTTTGCAGGTTAAAATACATTAGATTGTATTGTGTGTGGGGGGTGGCAGATTCAGGTAGGCGTGTGTGGAGATATATGGATACTGGGAGGGAATTTAAATGTATTCCCCATACTTACAAAGTTCTATTAGCGTAATTGATGTCAACACAATTACAAGATTGTTCATTGATTTCAGAGTAGTGAAATGATGTGAGTTACAAAGTGCGCTCCTAAGTTTTATTCTTGTTTCGCTTTAAAATAGTTGTTAATATTACGATTAATACATCCTCGATCAAACCGGATCACGCTTCTCAATCGTAAGATTCTATTTTTTTGCTACCTATCATCGTACATATAGAGAGTCATAAATATTTAGCGTTACATTCTATTTTAAACTATAAGTTAAAACATTTTTCTCGTAATTCCTCTATTTTTGACACATATCCATGAATCTTTATACTTTCAGATACTAGAATATAACCATGAATATTATTTTAGACAAGCGGACTGCAATTGTTGAGCTGTTTAGATAAGGAACCCCCAGGAAGGATATCTGTAAGAGTTTGAAAGTGAACAGAATGCTGGTGTGAAGGACTTTAAGATGTTTTGAGGAGACTGGAGATATTCATAATAGGCCAGGGCAAGGTCGCTCTCGAACAGCTAGAATCCCTAAACTTATTAAATCCATCAGAGAATAGATCAGGAGGAATCCTAAGAGATCCATCAAGAATCTGGCTAAAGAGTCGAGTGTCGTATGGAACCATGTCAACTGTACCCCGAAAGGACCTGAAGATTTCTCCATTCAAGCATGTCATGAAACAACATCTTTCTGCTCAAGATGTTGATAAACGTCTCTAAATATTCCAGGTTCTTCTTTCCCGCATTCAGGATGACACGCTACCAAATCTCGTTTTCAGTGATGAGAAGAAATGTTATGTTGAACACCACTTTAACATCCCAAACGATCGGGTTTGGTCGAGGGATGGGGACGAAGGATCCCAAGTGGTGAACTTAAAACAATGTGCCGCCCCAGTGATGGTCTGGGCAGCTATGGCAGAGTCCGGTAAAAGTCCCCTCTTTTTTGTTGACCAGGGGCTGAAATTGAACCAGTACAACTATCAAGATGACTATCAAGATGGCATCTTCGTTGGCGCATTGTTGCCCTAACATAGAAGCACTTTAAAAAACATCACTGGTCCTTTCAGCACGACTCCGCATCATCACAAGGACCCAAAGAGACTCAGGAGTGGCTTTTCGAGAATGCCCCGCACTCCATTCCCAAAGAGCAATGGTCCCCATCTTCCTCCGATCTGAACCCCCTTTATTTTTGGATCTGGGCATACCTGAGAGCAAGGTCTCGGCCACTTACCAGCAAAAGTTTGAATCTGAAGGGCAAAATTCAGAAGGACTGGGTCAAATCTCCCAAAGTAATTCGTGACACATGTAAGACTTTTCCTAAAAGTCTTCAACTAGTTATTGACGCAGATGGTGGTATTATCGAATAAAATTTTGGGTATTAACTTTCCATTGCCTTTTCCACAATAATACATGTGTTTAATTTCCTAACAACTTTAAGTTGTAACGATGACCCTGTATATCTCTCTCTCTCTCTCTCTCTCTCTATATATATATATATATATATATATATATATATATATATATATATATATGTACATACACGGCGGCCGAAAAGTCCCAGGACACTCTATTTTTAATATTTTAATGCTGTTAAATTGATTATTGCAGCTTTTGCTAGCGTATCAAGGAATTCTCTAAAAAAAATGGCACAAAGAACCTGGAGGCGAATGGAATTGTGCAAGAACAACGAGGGCCAACATACTGATCCCCTAGACCACTAAATTACTCTAGTTGTTTTCTGCTTTGTTTCTAATAAAGTTCTCTTTTTTGTTGAATATATATGTTTTCTGTGTGTTTCATTAAAAAATACTGTGTTTTATTAAAAATACATGTATAGTGTCCCGGGACTTTTCGGCCACCCTGTATATATATATATATATATATATATATATATATATATATATATATATATATATATACATACATATATATATATATATATATATATATATATATAGTACGATGCAAAAATATTTTTTATTTCAAAGTATAATTTATTTTTATATGAGACTACTTTCTAAATTTTATTTATTTTTAAAATTATTATTTTATAATGACTATTGCATGAAAACAATGCCTAGGATTAGTTTCTAATTGTTTTTCTTACAATTCATTTGTCGACTTACATTCTACGTTTCTTCGAGGAATAGCTGAATTTACCAACAACTTGCAGAAAAATTTTAATTTTTCAATAAATTCTCTAACACAATTTTTAATCATTACTCGCCTGAAGAAGACTCATGGAAGTTGAAAACACCCGACTGTGGTTAGTTTCTTTGTACACTTAAACAACGGTTCGAACATTAGCCGATAAAGACAAAAAAAATTAAAATCAGGACTAATTTCTGCTTTTCAATGAAACATGAATTAGAGAAAAAATGCTGCCTAAATATCTTGATATAAATATATATTGGTGTATGTGCTACTTAATAACACTGACGTTGTTCTAAATGTATTATGTGCTCAATTCATACGTACTATCCCTATATCTGTTTATAAGTTCATTAATTAGATATATGTATATTAGATAATAAATTCAAAGGGAAGGTGTCTTCAAAACATTTGCCTTTCTTACTAGGTAACTTAATACAGGCATGCATATGTAACATTTCATACTATCAGTAAATATTTAACTCTTACAGATTTCTGATATATACACTTGTATGTAAAACAATATATAGTTTTATCATGTATACACACATGCAATGCTGTGAGTGAAATTATTATTGCGTTCGTATTTCAACATTCATACATCAATAGATCTTAGTAGATGTTTTGTGAAAATGTGATAATGCGATAGGTATATTTCCATTCGAGTATCTTAACTATATTTATCTGCCTATATATATATATATATATATATATATATATATATATATAAAGGGAGAGAGAGAAATCTGTAAGTGTTAAAGATTTACTGATAGTATGAAATGGTACGTGTGTATGTCAGTATTAAGTTACCTAGTAAGAAAGACAAATGAGTTGAAGATACCTTCACTTTAAATTTATGATCTAATATACATATATCTAATTAATGAACTTATGAATAGATATAGGCTTAGTACGTAGGAATTGAGCACATAATACATTTAGAACCACTTTTAGTGTTATTAAGTAGCGCATAAATCAATGCTTATGAGAGGAATCGATGGAAATACACCAAATATTCACAAGATGAACACATAATTTATTTGTTTAGTACAGTAGCTGTTAGGTAGAATGAATGCAGCACACCATATGATAAGAACTTCTGTAATGGAGTGGAATAAATAGGGTTATATTAAGAGGAAGTACTTTAACAGTTAACTATACATTTTTTAACAGCCTTGTTATTTTCGAATCTTTTACGTTCTCATGTGTATACTTGCATTCCGTGAAAGAGGGGAATACTTGCTGATGTCTGGATTTTTGGCGTTGAATTACTGTTTCTATCCTGTGGCCTCATTTTTGGCTCGAGGGTTTTTTTTCGAGGGGTAATTTATAAAATATTGTTTTAAAAGTCACCAGCAATAAATGCCTCGTTATATTATATAAATACCTTAAATAAAGGAACCTTAGTTTTTGTTTATAATGGAGTGTATCCAACACTAACCTATATCAAGGAGTACACTACTGTATATATTTAGAGTCTACTAATTGCAATAGCATCTAGAAATTATGTCAACTGTGTAATGGAAACGAATGCCAAAGTGAATAACCTGCTATCGGCATGAATTAAACGAGTTTTAACCAACACAACCGTCCTTCCAGCATCTATAGTCCCGAAGTTGTTGTTTACCAAATTATATTTTTACGCCATCAGCTGTCGCTCTAATACGAATTAACGTTGTCGCTTGTTTAAATAACATAACGTCCGAGATTTCACATGGTATTTCTTTTATCTCCGATGAGCCACGAACCCAAGTGACAATGCAAGCACACCGTGTACGTGGGTTAGCTTGCTTGCCCGCCACCGGGAAACAGGGAGTATTGTAAGCCTATTATTTCAGTTGTAAATTTAAAGAAAAATCATTGGAAAGTTATTGTTGGAGACGCCCCTCCATGGGAATAAGGGACTATCTCATTCCTCTATTGACGTTACTTCTAGTATCGGGTACCGGCGCCGGCAGTCTGAAATTGGCTCTCGACCAAGCAGGTCGGTTCCAAACGCCCCACCGTTGAGTAATAGTATTATTGAGTAATAGTATTAATAGTAATAGTATTATTGAGTAATAGTATTACGCAACTCACTTTGCCTGTAATTTATGTGAATACATGTTTCGTTCCTAAAATCCTGTGTTCCTTTCGTTTATTACCATTAACCTTATAACAAATATTTACAGGAAACCTAAATACAATTATTAAAACATTTCTGTTGTTTTAATTCTAAGATTCTTAAAAAATCTAGTAATAGTCAAATTAAGATTAAAAAATAGAATATAATATGAAATAAGGAACGCGCGAAATAATATAATATAAAACACGATTTACGATATTAGTACTTTTAAATTAATGTAAGCACCTTAATAAAACATATTCGAATTGAAGCCATTTCATGTAAGACCCGTGCGTCAAACCTATACTATATATTAACAAGCTAGACGCCCAGTGTAGCCAGGTTGATCAATATGCTTAAAAATGATAATTTAATTCGCGCAGATTTCGTACTTATTAATAAAAACCCTAATTCTCTATTGACTATTATATTTTATTCAATATAAAGTAATGCTTTCAAAAGAGAAAAATACATATATTGCTCGGATGACATTAGATAAAATTGAACCCAAAATATTTTAAATTCGAGCCCAAATCGCTTCCGTTTGAGCTATTTATGGAGAGATAAGAAACCTTACAAATTAAATGACTTCACACTATCAATGTATATCGGCACAGAAGAACCAAGTTTAGTCGACTTACTTCTACCAATGCGGACTGTTTTTACTTTTCTCAATGTGGACTACTTAGCGGCTATTATTACCGGCTAAAAAACAAATCTAAATTCTTCAACATGTCGAAATGCACTGTATATCAAGTTCTTAGTATGTAAACTGTGTTCCACACATGCACAGACAATGTAACTGGTTGTATGTGCATGTGCAAGTGATAAAACTGTTTCATCATAAATGCGACACAATAATGTACAATGTTGAAAAGACGCACGAATAGAATTAAGCGTAATCGTTAAATAAAATAAATATTCAAATAAGAATTAACAATGATTTATTCTTAAATGAACGTTTGTTTTAAACTTGAATTACAAATTAGTTAACCTTTATGGAGTGATAGCATATTCATGATTGGGTATATTGTTTTAAAATATTAAAAGGTGTTTAATAAAAAGTTCGGTGTGATAAAATATAAACTTAATAATATACTACGCTACCCATGACCAGTTTTGTCAGTGTCTATTATAGCTAGCTATGCAATAGTGAGTACACATTAGTAATATATGTAAGTGCAAGAATTAATGAATAAACGCGCTAAAATCGAATACACACACGTGGGAAAACCAACATTCCGACCAGTAAAACAATACTGAACACATCCGATATTAAATGTCTTAACATCATCACCCTTAAATTTGATAAAAAAAATCCTTTATATAAAAGGGGTGTAATCCGTTAACAGCGTTTTTAATGACGAAAAGAAAAATACGAGCAGACGATGTGCATTGTATATAGCTACCTTACCTTTGTTGTGTGCGTTATTAGCCTTAATAAAACGGGGAATAATATTACATCTAGTGATATATAACGGTGGGATATTTGAAAGAAAATTTTTAAAAAATAAATCAACGCATACGTTTTGAAGTGTTTCCATATGTTTTAAAATATTTGGAAGGTATGAAGCCCCTCACCCCGTCTCAATTTATGCCCTTTCCCCGTCACAAAACGTGAAAAATTCCAACGACTACATGTTTCGTTTACAGCTACGTGGGCAAGAAGATGCTCATTTCACGTAAAATTTACAGACGAAAAGGAATCTCCAAATTAAAAATTTAAAGCTTTATGATATTATTCCAAATTTCTTGTTTTGTATTTTATTTAAAAAGCCGTTTAAACGTATTAGCCAAAAAAGTGTATTTTGATTTACTTTCAATAGGACAACTGCGCTAGATTTAGGCGTATAAATAGCAAATATTTTAAAATATATGTAAATTAATCAAGTAGATTTTTGTTTTGTTTTGACAAGTTTAAATTAAAAAAAAATGTGTGTCTGTTGTTTATTTGAAAACAATTGCAACATACTATAAAAACAACCGAAATAATCTTTTTAAAAATCTGCTAAAACCGTACATGTTATAATCAAAAGCATTCTTGGAAGATATTTGTAAAAACTTTTGCTTATATTCTTTAAAATCAAAAACAAACAAGTTTATATTGTATCCAAATATAAAAACTCCTATTTATAAGGGGTAAAATAAAAATAAAAACATTGATACAGTTAAAATTATAAATTTTATTTATTTTGTTTGGAATTCAACAAGAGGTTTAGTATATATTATATTTAACAAAAGTAGTTATTATTAAAAAAATATTTTCTTATAGTGTTTTTACAACGATTTCGGTTCATAGATTACTGTCTACATAAAAAAATAGCGATATTATTGTTTACCACATCTTTTGCATAGTGACATAAGAGTGATTAAGAGAAAGTTGTTGTTTTTTTTTTGTGATATAGTGATCCAGATTATTTTGTCACTCAATTTTCATCTTGCCGTTTTTTTAAAAATAATGTTTATTTACAAGTTAAACTAATTAGAATGTGTTCTAAATGTCTGACTCCCCTGTATCTTATTTCAGTAGACGAACACTTGGAAGACGCGCTTGTTTTCTCAGGCGGATATACGTGGTTACTGTTACATAAACGTTTGAGCCCTCTACGAGTAGCGGACGAATGTTTATTTAAATAATCGTTCGGACAGGTTAATTTCGGCCACCGATTCCGTAGTCAAGGGGGTAGGACTGCCGACTGTCATCACGACGCTTCTAGGTTCGATCCTCGGCTTGGGAGAGGTGTTAGTCTAGCGGCACTGATGAGTTGTGATACAACGAAACAGGTCTGTATGTCGATGACTAAAAATATATTTTATATATATATATATATAAATATATATATATATATTATCATTTTACTAGCCTAATACGTTTATCTCCCTTTATTTTAATATTTTTTATCATTATTTTTCTTTTATTTATATATTTATCTAATAAAAACGCGAAAACTTTAAACTTATATCATTTAGTATAAAGGGCTTAATTACTTGTAGACGTATGTTTGAACTGCGTTGATATTACTCGTGGACGTATGTGAGATGATAAATATGTTGGCTGGATACATTCGCTGCCTTTTTTGACATGTTCATTTCTAAAGCTTGGATTGTATCTTCTGTTTGTATTTGTAATAACATGTTTCATTACTAAATTGTATAATTGTTCATAAATTGGTTGACATGCAGATCTTTTTCTTTTTCTATATACAAATTTGTACAAATTCTTACTTTCTCTTTTTCTCTCTTTAACTATATCTCATCATTCTTTCCTTTCCCTTCTAGTCCTTATTCTCTTTATAATAACCATTTATATTTTTTTCTTTTCTTCTCCATATTATATATATATTTTTCCCTCTATTTTCTTTCTCTATTTCTTTCTCTATTTCTTTTCTTTTTTTCTCTTCTTAATCACTCTCTCTCTCTGTCCATTATAATCTTTTAACTTTATTTAAATTGCCCCTCCCTCTTTACATCTTATAATTAAAGTTCTGTGGTTTAAGTTTTTTAACTCAAACTTCTAAAGAGTTCCTACCTAAAATAAAAAGCCATTATTCATTGAACTTTTGAATAGTCAAGTCGCTGCCTGATGATATCTGTTGTTTGATTGAAACAAGTGGCTATTTGTAGCAGCGGAATGTGAGCATGTTTATATAACAATAAACAAGTATATATATATATATATATATATATATATATATATATATATATATATGCTCTCTTTTTTATGAAACACACATATGTTAAGTAACTGTCACTTTAAATTACGGCCGATATCCGCTTTTCTGTACTTATTATTTTCTAATAATTTTTTCTAATAATAATATAATATTATGAAAATTATACATTGTCTTCCGAGTGAGTTAATTCGCGCGCGATCTAGAGCTTGAGTTTCCAACGATGACGACATGATAAGGTACCTGTTTTTAATTATATATTTTGCAGCATTTATAATGCATTGCATCGTCATCAGTTTAACTTCCATATTATGTCCAGTGATTTTGTTGATAATCATTCTGAGTTGCTTACATTCTCTTACCGCGCAGATCCAGCTGCTGTAATCTGGCTACAATTGTCTCGAGCTTAGGACTCAGATTGTCACCTTGCACATACGATTATCTGATAATGACTGTCATTAATCTTAATTAATCTTTTCTCACTACTGTTCGTAACTAATTTTTAATATTCCCCTGACTACGCTATTGTTGAAACTGAGACGATTTTTATCCTGTGAAAACGGTCCCTACAATAGAAACATATTCTATTGCTAAAAAGATAATTAAATAAGCTCCCTAGCCTCCTATATGACGTAGCATTTGGTTTTATATTTGATATTCATCCTAGTTGCTCTGGTAAACATGTCACCGACTAGTTTTTTGTAATGATGGACACGTTTATATTTCGTCATATTTCATCATATAGACACCAAGGTTCATTTTCCTCACTGGTTGTCACCCTTCTCTTCGTCTTTTATTGTCTGTTTAAACCATTTATTTAATCAATAGTCTAAGAGTGCTTTTGAGAGTTGCACAAAATTCTACACAGGAAGCAAGAATTTCTGCAGGAGAGCACTCCCTGAAGGTAATACAGTTACACTTGATTCTATCTCTGATTAAAATCTTTGTTCTCAGAATGTTGTGAACATCTACAAAGTTTTGTAAATTCTATCTAGACATGTCTACTAACCATTGGCTTACGAATTTTTCGCGGGTTGTTTAATGATAAACGTCTATTTATTGATAATTCTTATTTTGCGACAATGATTCTGTTCTTCATGGTGTCTCTTTTAGAAAACCGATAATCATTGGATCCATCAGCATCGCATCAATTATGATAGCTAAGTTTCTTTGTGATCCTGACACATTTTAATGCCCTTCTATTTCTTTTTTGTTCCAAAATATTGTTTACATAATATTTTTTTTATCTTCACGAAACTATTTAATCTTTGTATGACTTGATTCCGTTTTATGATATTGTTTAAAATTTTATTAAAGGAAAGCATGTTACTGTCTTGCCTTGACCTTTTTAATGATCTCACTGAAATATATATATATATATATATATATATATATATAATATATAATATATATAAATATATATATATATATATATATATATATATATATATATATATATATATATATATATATTCTAACCGTTATAGTTAAGCAGATCTGTCAGTTAAAAATAACTCTGGTATGATTTGGCATTGTGTTTGGAATTTTGAAAGCCTTTCGATTGTGTGCTGCATTTTCTTATCCTAAATCGCCATTGTAAGTGTGATATACTGTGCATGCGCAAATATATGTTTATGAGTTAAACGACGTTATTTTTTTTAACTTCTTTATATTTGTGTTGATGTGATTCACAGCATGGCAAGTAATGCTACATAACTATATATTTCAGGTTCAGTTCTGGTTGATGGAACCTTAGTCATATTATTGGTCGCCCGGCAATAGGAGGATTGACCTGTAAATTCACCCTTGTCCGTTCGCCTGTCGGCACTTCTCTCAATACCTTTGCCTTTGAATTTTTGGAAATTTTACACAAACATTTAACATGATATGAGTAAGAAAGTAACGACACATTCTCCTGGAAAACTCCGGCTGCCGCCCATAGGGGTACCATTCGTGTTAAAATGTCTAAAATTGACTCTTTGTACTTATTAAAAATTTGATGATTTGGATTTCTATAAAACTTTCTGAAAAGTTGTAACTAACTAATTTCTATATAAGTTTTTTTGTCTATATTTCGATATGACTCTTGGGTGTTACCAGGGACTCTTTTAAGTCTAATAAAAAACACTGCATTTTTTTTGACTATTTTGCTATATTTGTCCAAAATGTTCTGTCTGTGTCTATTAAGCACCTTTGCATGGTGTAGAACTCAAATTTAAATACGTTAAGATTTGGAGGAAGCTTGGGGCTTAATGGGGGTGCAAATCATGGACTTAGTTATTTCTTTGTTTGCTAGATATAGAACTCAAATTTACATATGCTAAGGCATAAAACTGCATACTTTGTTGATTTCACCAGTATTTTTCGTCCCCTTGGTTCTTTTGAGCTAAAAAGGGGAGACGCTGAACTTGGTCATTTTTATGCGTCATTCACTGTGCACTGACGGGGCACCATGCATGCTTCACTTGTTACGTTTGAAATCACTACTAAATATTGGTAACAATATAATAATAAATTGATAATTGTTTATATACTACTAAATATTGGTAACAATATAATAATAATTGGATAATTGTTTATATACTTCTAAATATTGGTAACAATATAATAATAAATTGATAATTGTTTATATACTACAAAATATTCGTAACAACAAAATAATAATTGGATAATTGTTTATATACTAATAGGTATTGGTAACAACAAAATAATAATTGGATAATTGTTTATATACTAATAAGTATTGGTAACAACAAAATAATAATTGGATAATTGTTTATATACTAATAAGTATTGGTAACAACAAAATAATAATTGGATAATTGTTTATATACTAATAAGTATTGGTAGCAACAAAATAATAAATGGATAATTGTTTATATAATAATAAGTATTGGTAACAACAAACTAATAATTGGATAATTGTTTATATTTTTTATTACTTTTTTTTATTACATTTTCACCCCAAACAAGGCAAATTGCCACTTTGGTGTAGGGGGCTACTATCAGGGGCAAAAACTACTGGGGTACTATGTAGGGATTTGGGCAGCAAGATGTCGGTTCACGTTACACTTGAACTTTTGCACGTCAGTACTGTTGGGGAAGCAGGGACCTGGAATGGAATTCCAGAGTCTAGCGGTTCTGGGGAAGAAACTATTGGAGTAAAAAGATCTTTTACATCTAGGGATCTCTACAGTGTGGGGGTGGGATTTAGCAGCCGCTCGGTCGGTCGAGGGTGCTCACGTCGTGGGGGCACAAGTGACTGCAGTTCGTCAGAGCATTCACCACTAAAATACTTGTAGAAAAGGCAGAGGGATGCAACATTTCGTCGATAGGACAGAGGCTGAAGCTTAGATGCCAGTTCAGGGCCTATCAGGTATGCGACTCTCTTTTGAACCTTGTCAAGAAGCGAGAGACTAGTAGCAGATGCACCGGCCCAGATGTGACAGCAATACTCCATACATGGGCGAATGGTGGCCTTATAGAGGTACAGGATACTTTCGGGTGATAGTAGTTTTCTAGCACGGTAGAGAGAGCCCACCTTTCTTGCAGCGGCCCTGGCAATGCCTTCAATGTAATTGTTCCAACTCATGTTTCCTGTGAACGTTAGGCCAAGGAGTTTGAAAGATGGACTCTCAGATAAAGAGTCGTTGGCCATTGCTATGGGTGGTAGAGAGGGTTTCTTGTAATTATTGAAGGAAACTAGTTTAGTCTTGGCAGCATTGAACACGACCACCACTTTTGTCCCCATTCCTCTACAGATTGGAGGTCTTCCTCTTGTGTTTCTGCCATTTTTTTAGAAATTTGTTCATTTCTCTTCCTGTCGTGCCTGCCATAGAGTGTAGTGTCATCAGCATATATACCCATCTAAGAGGCAATTTTGTCGGGGAGGTCATTTATGAATATCAGGAACAATAGAGGTCTAAGAATAGAACCCAGGGGCACCCCCGCATTTATATCATATTGTTTAGATGTACGACCGTCGAGGACAACCTGGATTTTTCTCTTATCTAAGAAGGATTTAATTATGTTAAGTATTCTACCAGTGATACCGTATGATCTGATTTTACTGAGGAGACCCTCATGCCATACCCTGTCAAAAGCCTTAGATATATCTAGAGCTACGGCTCTGCCCTCCCCCGCTTTGTCCAGTGAATGGTATATACGTTCAGAGATCACAGTTAGGATGTCTGCTGTGGAACGGGCTTGTCTAAATCCATATTGTTTTTCAGTCAGTAGTTTAGCATCTGTAAGATGATGGACTAGAGCATGGTTAATTATTATCTCAAATATTTTGGCAAAAACTGGGAGAAGGCTAATGGGGCGATAATGTTATGGGTATGTACTTTCGCCAGAATTCTTGAATACTGGTACAACAGAAGCAGTTTTCCAACAGCCCGGAAAGCAAGCTTCATTAAGGCATTTGTTGTAGAGTTTGGAGAGAACTAGAGCTACTTCGGCTGAGCACTTTTTTAATAGCACATCTGGGATAAGATCGGGTCCACATGCTTTTGAAGTGTCAAGGTTTTTTTATGATAGCATGCACCTGAGCAGGGGTGGTTTTCAGATCGTCTAGCGTGGCGTCTGTCCGCATAGGAAAGTCAGGTAGGGGTGGTTGGAAGGGTCCAGTGTGGAGTTTGAGGCAAACCGACTGGCAAGCATGTTAGCCTTGTCGGTTGCTGAGAAGACAACCTCGTGATTGTTGGTTAGTGGGGGAATTGTTGATTGCCCATTATTTACTACATTGTTGTAGATTTTCCAGAAGTCTCGAGTTCCTAGTTTTTGTACTTCGATGCGCTTTTTAGTGGTTTCCGTAAATTCTCTCTTAGCTGTCGCTATTTCTTTCTTAACGTTATTTCTAGCTTCTATATACTTCAGTCTGTTTTAACTGGACTTATGTCGGTTAAACCTACGGTATGCATGCTGCTTTTGAGCAATGGCAGTTGCACAAGTCGACGTAAACCATTGGGGAGAGTGGGGCTTACTATTAAATTTCCGCATGGGAACATGCGCTTCGATTGCAGTTTTGAACCAGTCAGTGGTCTCGTTTGCACATTGTTCAGCAGGGAGAGAGAAAATATTTCTCCATGGGGCATCTCTAATTAGTTCCCTGATGGCTTCCCAGTCAGCCTTTTTATAATATCTCGTTGTTTTGAGCACTGGCTCTTCAGTTTTGGGTCTAGAGTTTAGGGCGATTTCAACCATTATCACTGCATGATCAGCGTTCCCGAGTGGGCTGTGGGCCTTTGTTATACAGTCATCGGGAAGTGTGATCAAAAACAGATCTAGAAGTGATGCGTGTTGTTCTTCCTGGTCAGGGAAACGGGTTGGAAACGTAACAATTTGTGATAGGGAGTGAGATATAGTGAAGCTATGAGTTGTGCTGCCCGCTGCACCTGTGTAAGTAGAGAATCCAAGCCAGTTTTTGTGGTGGACATTAAAGTCACCAAATACATGTATTTGTGCGCTAGTGTCGAGGGACAGTGCCGTGTCTATGCTGTCAGATACTTTGTTTATTATGGTGCAGTCCTGAGTCGAGGGAGAGCGGTAGAGAAAATAATAGAAGCTAATATTGTGTTGCATGTTTAGTCTAAATCACATAAAGGCTTGATCATCTGTTTCTAGGTTTGTTTCTCTAGTCAAGGGAAGGGTATTACGAATGTAAACTCCAAGTCCGTGCATATGTCTGTCAGAGTCCTTACGGCAGAGTGGGATATATCCAGACATGTTAAAGTGGTTAGAGGGAATGGAGGAGTGTATGTTAGTATCACTTAGTGCTAAGATATCCGGGGTATTTGTTAAGAGAAAAGCTTCAACATCAGCTAAGTTAGTTCTAAGCCCACGGATATTTGTGAATGCAAGCCTCAAGGGAGGAGGTAAGTTGAATTTGTTTGTCCCTAATCCTGGTTTAAGCTTATTTTTAGATTGTACTGTCGTCATATTTTTTGTAAGAGTTTCGGTTTAGGTAAGGGGGAGCTAAACAAGAGGTTATGCAGAGCTTCAGACATGCATCACAGGTAGACCATCAGCTGACCTTTCTCCAATTAGCATTGTGGCCTCAGGAAAGCCCACCGGGGATGAGTGCAGGGTCCCTTTCCATGCGCGTCATGGCACTACAAACAACCCGATATTATTCAACTGTTGATGGAGCAGCCGCTCTAAGCGCTACCAAAGAGTTAGGGCTCCTGTACTACCAGTCGGGAACAGCAGCCAGAAACTGTCAACCCGGTACCCTCAACCCATTAGAAGAAGGTAAACCGAATCTAATTGCTCAGGCATATCTCATACTCAAGAACTCCCAAATGTCCAGTTTTAGGGGTGGGGCGTGCTGGGAATAGGGAAAAACGGCGTTCGTTGCCCTAGCCAGAAAACAAGATCTACCGCTGAGTGTTTCTGTCGAATCAATGAGATAGTGTCTCTGCGCTTGACTAATAGGAAAAGAAGGAGTATGGAAGCCGGGTGAAAGACAGAGTCTATCTACTCCTTAAGTTTAATAATAAATATTGGTAACAATATAATAATAAATTGATAATTGTTTATATACTAATAAATATTGCTAACAACAAAATCATAAATGGATAATTGTTTATATACTAATAAATATTGGTAACAACAAAATAATAATTGGATATATGTTTATATACTAATAAATATTGGTAACAACAAAATAAAAATTGGATAATTGTTTATATACTAAAAAATATTGGTAACAATAAAATAAAAATTGGATAATTGTTTATATACTAATAAATATTGGTAACAATAAAATAAAAATTGGATAACTGTTTATATACTAATAAATATTGGTAACAACAAAATAATAATTGGATAATTGTTTATATACTAATAAATATTGGTAACAACAAAATAATAATTGGATAATTGTTTATATACTAATAAATATCGGTAACAACAAAATAAAAATTGGATAATTGTTTATATACTAATAAATATTGGTAACAATAAAATCATAAATGGATAATGGTTTATATACTAATAAATATTGGTAGCAATATAATAATAAATAGATAATTGTTTATATACTAATAAATATTGGTAACAAAATCATAAATGGATAATGGTTTATATACTAATAAATATTGGTAACAACAAAATCATGAATGGATAATTGTTTATATACTAATAAATATTGGTAACAACAAAATAATAATTTGATAATTGTTTATATACTAATAAATAATGGTAACAACAAAATAATAAATTGATAATTGTTTATATACAAATAAATATTGGTAACAATGTAATAATAAATTGATAATTGTTTATATACTAATAAATATTGGTAACAAACAAATCATAAATGGATAATTGTTTATATACTAATAAATATGGGTAACAATATAATAATAAATTTATAATTGTTTATATACTACAAAATATTGGTAACAATATAATAATAAATTGATAATTGTTTATATACTAATAAATATTGGTAACAATACAATAATAAATTGATAATTGTTTATATACTAATAAATATTGGTAACAATAAAATAATAAATAGATAATTGTTTATATACTTCTAAATATTGGTAACAATATAATAATAAATTGATAATTGTGTATATACTAATAAATATTGGTAACAATATGATAATAAATTGATAATTGTTTATATACAAATAAATATTGGTAACAATATAATAATAAATTGATAATTGTTTATATACTAATAAATATTGATTACAATATGATAATAAATTGATAATTATTTATATACTAATAAATATTGGTAACAATATGATAATAAATTGATAATTGTTTATATACTAATAAATATTGGTAACAATATAATAATAAATTTATAATTGTTTATATACTAATAAATATTGGTAACAATATGATAATAAATTGATAATTGTTTATATACTTCTAAATATTGGTAACAATATAATAATAAATTTATAATTGTTTATATAATAATAAATATTGGTAACACCAAAATAATAAATGGATAATTGTTTATATACTAATAAATATTGGTAACAATATAATAATAAATTTATAATTGTTTATATACTAATAAATATTGGTAACAATATAATAATACATTGATAATTGTTTGTATACTACTAAATATTGGTTACAATGTTATAATAAATTGATAATCGTTTATATATTAATAAATATTGGTAACAATATAATAATGAATGGATAACTGTTAAATACGAAATATTCAATCTAATATATACTATTTAAGTGTATTTTACGATTGTAAAACCTTCTGGTATAGTTATTTAAAAGATGAAACCCTAGTTTATAGAGATATTTCTGGTAATTATAGTAATAATTATGTAAGCTTCTTTAAAACTCGGTACTTACTGCTAAAAAACTGTACGGTGAAATAAAATAAGTTGTTCTATTAAGCCCACGTGGGATGAACATGATGTTATAATTATAAAACCCCTCTCCGCTGTCTTGAGTGAGATTTATCCATTTATTTAAATGTGTATTTCCTATGTATTTCTCGCGGTTTACGTTGACCAAGCCGTGTGTTGCTTGCTAATGGAGTCAGAGATAGTTTAGTTGCCAGATTTGAATTTCCAACCGGCGGTCACAGTGACACATTGCATTAATAATTCAGGAAAGAAATCTGTCTATGTATGTATTAAAAATAAATGAAACAACAGTTTTGTTCAGGTATACATATATATATATATATATATATATATATATATATATACATATATATACACATATATGCATATATATATATATATATGTGTGTGTGTGTGTTTGTTTGTGCGTGTACATGAGAAAATATGTTTCTTCAATTAGATGTAACCTTTTATATAAATCAGTCCTTTAATTTATGAAACTCGATTTCATTAGAGAGCACATACCAAATAAATGACACAATTTATAACCGAAATTTTTAGATATTATCACCTTACCATTTATTCTCTAAGCCTGTTGGGGTTGTACATGTCAACACAATTAAAGAAATAAATGATAAGGTGGGGCGCTTATTTCAACTTGTAATATAGACATTTTGTCATTTATATATATATATATATATATATATATACACATATATATATGTATATATACATATATACAGATATATACAGATATATATATATATATATATATATATATATATATATATATATATATATATAGGGTACTCGATAGAAGATACCTGAAAATGTTAAAACATTTTCACCAAACAAAACTCCGTAAACCTTACGCATAATATAGCAAGGTTTAATCGCGAACACCAAGGTTTTCCTTCGCTCGGTGATGGAAAGCTTAGAAGCCACAATATTAAGACACCTTTTTACGCTGGATTGCACGCCTTGCCCAAATGCCTGATAACCGCCTACCAAAACAAGTTCTTTATTTAGTACGGGCGATTGGAACCAGACCCCCGCGAAGCACCAAGACGCCGTTTTAAAAATCAGCTGAAATCTACTCTAACAGCGACCAAAATTGACACAAACAACTGGGAAGTTAATGCAGCTAACAGAGAGAGCTGGAGAAGAAAAATATTTGAAAGCATTGAAATCTTCGGAAGCAATAGAAGACAAAAGAAAGAAACAAAAACAGCCCGAAGAAAAGCTGGAAGCCAACAACATGTGAACCTCCAACTATCCCCTGTATTTGCTGCAGCCGCTATTTCTGTGCACAAATAAAATTTATTTCACATCGTAGGAAATGTCGATGAGCAAAATGTATACACGTATCTGAGTTCTGCCAACGTCGACAACCACGACCACGACCAGGAAATGCGTATATTTATATATGCGTGATTTATTCTGCTATAAATATTAGTCTTATGTCGCACTAACATTCATATAAGGAGCTTTCATTTTCTGTTTAAATTTTTTTATATATTCAGTCAGGAAGATGACAGCGAATTTATAAATTTTATCTAATTTTATATTCCTTTAAAAACGAACATTATAATGTATGCATTATTAGGCATTTACATTCCGATAGAACCGTGGAAGTGTTTCCACATCCTCATTCTGTGTTAATGTTTATATTGTTTTAAACTTTTGTTTTCGTTTAAAACTTACTTTTCCATTTCTGCTTATCATGATGAAATAGTAAATATCATTGCTTTTAATCTTTCAGTGAAAGAAAAATCGACTGTACAACCTATAATTTTATTTTACCTCTGCAAAAATATATGTCTATATGAAATGGATGAGCCATTTTCTCACAATAAACAACACATCTAAACTTTTTTGGAAATAAATATATGTGCATTTACATCTAACGATTTTAACATTTATAGTGTGACTATGTTTCACTTTAAACAAACAAAAATAAAATAATATTCAAAGTCTTATTTTCAATTGTATTTAAACTATTCAAAAATAATCACTTATCAATAACGTAATTTAAGTACAGCATTCTATACAACTACCTACATTTTAACGATCACCCTTGACCATTCATATTTTGCAATTTGCCTATTGGCTTTTGCGATGAAATCTTGATAACTAACGCTAGATAGTTTTCAATCGCTTCCGGAAACGTAAAGTCGGAACGCAGTAATTTTTTTTACTTATTTGCAACATTTCTTTTCAAAAGAAAATGGTTCTTTTTGCTGGCTTCGCAACCAAAAGTGACTCAAATGCTCATGTCCGTTTCCGGTGCCAATCAATAGTCTGGTCTGGTGAACACAATTGTCTAACCCACTTTTGATCCTTCGTTTCATGTTTGGCTCGACTCTCTGACGACAAGGACTACTTTTTTTGCCAAATGTTTTATTCATGCCATAGAAAATATGGCCTTTCATCTATTTGGCTTAAACAAACGTAGCCGCTCACACACCTGATAATCGCATCTCCGTAAACGACTTGAACAAGATGAGTAACCATTGTCAAAGTGGTAAAACTTGAAATATAAAAAATACGTTTGCAAAGAGTATCGAACACTCACGTATTCCAATGATCGCTAATGTTGACCTACATAAGAAAATAAATGAAGATTTTTTACATGGGGGTCACTACATATCAAGGCCCGAAGGCTACTCAGGGATAAGGGTTATTGCGTGTACAGTAATCAATGATAGTATTGTAGTAATCATTAGTATTGGGGTTTTTGATAGAGTGTTCTACTAAAGGGGGCGGTTTGTCAGGAGTTTGTTTATGTTGGACTTGGAGACGTGCAAGTTGTAGTCAGGTGGGAAACATGCAAACGGCAGAGAGTTCCACTGGCGTGCAGTTCATGAAGCTTTGCTCATGGATTCTACGTTTGGATTTAGGCACAGATAGAGAGTGGGGAAAATTATTGACAGTAGTTTCAGCCAGACGGGTGTTTCCCGTGAAAGATTGGCGAGGGGGGGGACAAGGGATTGGAGCTCAGATGAGCACCTGCCATGGAAATAACGATAAAACAAAGACAGGCTCGCAATGTCTCTTCTGTGGGAGAGAGGTGGCAGGGAAGAGAAAAGGGCACCCCCCACTAAACTAAGAAGTCTATTTTATACTCTCTCAAAGCAGGATAGGTTGCTTTTAGCAGCTCCTGCCCAGATGTGGTAGCAGTACTCCATCCTTGGACGTACTTGACTTTTATACAGATAGAGAATTGCATCAGTATTGAGATATATTCTGGAGCGATAGAAGGATACCACCATTTTCCCAGCGTCCCTGGCATCAGATTTGATGTATGTGTTCCATTTCAGATCAGGATTAAAGGTCAAACCCAGAAGCTTGTCAAAACATGGAGCCTTCCCAAGACGAGAGCCATCCATTTCAATTGATGCCAGATGGGGATCAGAGCGTTGATGATGTAAAAATATAAACTTGGATGTGGATGCAATAAACGTGACCAGCCACCTCTTCCCCCACTGTGTCACGTGCTCAAGTTCAGAGGAAAGAGAATTAGAGAGAACTTTGTCATTTAAGGTCTTTGATGTGTTGCCATAGATGGTCGTGTCGTCAGCATAGATGTCAACGAATGATTTAAGTATGTGTTTTAAGAGATCATTGATATAGATCAGGAAGAGATTTGGGCCCAGAATTGACCCCTGGGGGACTCCAGCATTAATACTGTGGGCCTCTGGTTTCTACCCATCAACTACTACTCTTATGAACCTATCAGAAAGAAATGATTTAATGATTGAGAAAACATTTCCAGTAATACCGTAGCGGGACATCTTGTGAAGTAGGCCCTTATGCCATACCTTATCGAAGGCCTTCAATTTTAATATAATTATAAGAAGCAAAAGCGATAAAATAATGTATTACCTTTAGGTATGTAAGATTATTTACTTGAGCGTGGTAGCTGTACACTATTACCGAAATTTCTCTATAAAAACTGTTTTAAAAATCGATGGCATTACGAGGAATATGGCCGGTTTGTAAACAATTTCTAATGGTTCCAGCACGTGCACCGAATCATGTCGAATTGTATAGACGTAAACCATTTCTGATCGGCTTACTATTCACCTTATTTAGAAGATGTAAAATAAAAATGATAACTTTTTTGGTTTTGCGACATTTAAAAAAAGTCGTAAATAAAAACTATTTTTGATACGATAGTTTTCAACATTCTCGCAAACAAAATCAATTTATAATTTCTCTAAAATTATACTTTAAGAAGATTTGATCGAAAAATATATATTGAGCTTAAAGCAGAAGGATTTTTCATACAAAACAATATATATATATATATATATATATATATATATATATATATATATATATATATATATATATATATATATATACAGGGTGCCTACAAAGTCGGTATACATTATGTAGCCAGACTTTGTGGGCACCCTGTATATGTATAAATATATATATATACATAAATATATATATATATATACACATGTGTGTGTCGGTGGGTTTGTTGGTGTATATATATATATATATATATATATATATATATATATATATATATATATATATATATATATATATATATATATATACAGGGAGCCCACAAAGTCTGGCTACATAATGTAGCCCGACTTTGTGGACACCCTATATATATATATATATATATATATATATATATATATATAT
Source organism: Euprymna scolopes (assembly GCF_053919585.1). NCBI lineage: Eukaryota > Metazoa > Mollusca > Cephalopoda > Sepiida > Sepiolidae > Euprymna > Euprymna scolopes. The sequence continues at coordinate 81,534,898 of NC_136489.1, read as the reverse complement.
ATATGTGTATATATATTTATATATATATGTAACACTAGATATAAGTGTGTAAATATTAAAGCGAAAAACTCGTACACTTCTAGTAACATCACACTGAAATTAAGAAAATATGGAAATTGTACACCAAGAAGTGTTAACAACGAGCAAATCTTTTGTTTGTATGGATAGATTATGCATATAGATTTCTATCGGCAAGTTTAAATGTAAAAGCTTCATTAAAATTGGCCGATATGTGTGGTCCATCGTTAAATTCAACTCATTTGTCAAGTCGTTTAATATTAAGATTATTATTTTTCTCTCGGTAACAGCATCAGTAGAAAACCTGGATGAAACGCTAAATGTGTTGGTTTATATTCTACGTGATTGCACAAAATCATTTTTTTTTTAATTTTCAAATCATGTGTTAGTATTAATAAATACGAAATCGGCATGTATTTAGATATATTGCAACGTATTTTTAAGGCAAGCAGAAATGCAAAATATTTTAAGTGTCTGGGAAAATAGCAGTTTTTAAAAAAATATTCTTACAGATTTTTTACAGTATTTTAAGACGATAAACATTTTTTACAAAGAAATACCAACATATTAAGGTCTAGAGACCACTCGAGTATAAGGGTTAAGAGTGTACAGTAATCAATTTTACAATATAGTAATAGTTAGTAATGGAAATTCGGTAAATCTGTTAACAAGTGGAACAGCTCACCAAGAATTGCTTACGTTGAACTTGAAGACAACAATATTGTAGTCAGCTGGAAAGCAGGAAATATGAAGGGGTCAATCCTGGGCCCAACTCTCTTCCTGATCTACATCAATGACCTCCCTAAACACATACTTAAATCATTCGTTGACATCTATGCTGATGACACAACCATCTACGGCAACACATCAAAGGCTGTAAATGACCAAGTTCTCTCTGATTCTCTCTCGTCTGATCTCGAGCGCGTGGTTCAGTGGGGGAAGATGTGGCTGGTTACCTTTAATGCATCCAAAACCAAACTCCTATCCTTACATCATCAACGCTCTGATCCCCAGCTAGCATCAATCGTGATGGATGGCTCTCGTCTGGGTGAGGCACCGTCTTTTGTCAAGCTTCTGGGTTTGACCTTTACTTCTGATCTGAAATGGAACACATACATCAAGTCTGTTGCCAAGGTCGCTGGAAAGATGGTGGGATCCTTCTACCGCTCAAGAAGATATCTCACTTCTGATGCAATTCTCTATCTATATAAAAGCCAAGTACGTCCAAGGATGGAATACTGTTGCCATATCTGGGCAGGAGCTGCGAAAAACAGCCTATCCTGCCTTGACAGAGTACAAAATAGACTTCGTCGCTTAGTGAGGGATAACCTTTTCTCTACCCTGCCACCTCTCTCCCACAGAAGAGACGTTGCGAGCCTGTCCTTGTTTTATCGTTATTTCCATGGCAAATGCTCGTCTGAACTCCAATCTCTGGTCCCGCCTCGCCAATCTTTCACGAAAAAAACCCGTCTAGCTGAATCCACTGGTAAAAATTTCCCCCACTCTATATCTGTGCCTAAATCAAAACGCGGATTCCATGAACAAAGCCCCTTTCTTAGAACTGCACGCCTGTGGAAGTCTGTTCCGTCTTCCTGCTTCCCTCCGGACTACAACTTGGATGTCTTCAAGTCCAATGTTAACAAATTCCTAATGAACCGCCCCCTTAAGTAAACACTTCAGCAAATCTCCTCACTAACGTAATGTACTTGCAATAACCCTTATCCCTGAGTGGCTTCCGGGCCTTGATAAGTGGTGATCACTGTGTAAAAGCAAAAAAAAAAAATTCCACAGGCCTGCTGTTTTAAGAAATAAGCTTTTTTCCTGGAATCTATGTTTAGGTTTAGGCACAGATAAAGAATGGGAAGATTATTGATACTGTTTTCAGCTAGACGGGTGTTTCTGTGAAAGTTTGGCGAGGGGGTACCATATATTGAAGCTCAGTCGAACACTTTCGATGAAAATAACGGTAAAGCAGAGACAGACTAGCAACATCTCTTCTGTGAGATAAAGGTTGCAGCGAAGAGAAAAGTACATATCCTACGAGGCTACGAAGTCTATTTTGAACTCTATCAAGGAAGGGCAAGTCCTTTCTAGCAGCTCTAGTCCAAATATGGCAACAGTATACCATTCTTGGCGTATATGGCTCATATATAGATAGAGAATTGCATCAGCAGTGAGATATCTACTGGATCGATAGAAGGATCCAACCATTTTCCCAGCGGTCTCGGCAACAGATTTTATGTACGTGTTCCATTTAAGATCAGGAGTAAAGGTCAAACCCAGAAGCTTGTCAAAACATGAGGCCTCCCCAAGACGAGTGCTATTCATCTCAACTTATGTTAGATTGGGATCAGGACGCTGATGATGTAAAGGCAGAGACTTGATTTTAGATGCATTAAAAGTACCCAGCCACTCTTTTCCCCATTGCACCACGTGCTCAAGATCAGAGGAGAGAGAAACGGAGAGAACTTGGCCGTTTACCGGTTTAGATGTGCTACCATAGATGGTAGTGTCATTAGCATAGATGTCTAGGAATGATGTAAGGATGTGATTTGGAAGATCATTAATGCAGATCAGGAAAAGAATTGGGTCTAGGATGGACCCCGTGAGGGACTCCAGCATTAATACTGTGAGCTTCTGATGTTTGCCCATCAACGACTACTCTTATGAACCTATAAGATAGAAAGGATTTAATAATTGAGAAGACATGTACAGCTATACCATAGCTGGAGGTCTTGTGAAGTTAACTTTTATGCCATACCCTATCAAAGGCCTTTTATATGTCAAGAGCAATTACCCTAGAAAGGTTGCCGCCATCGAGAGATTCGCTAATCCTATGAGATATAATTGTAAGCATATCTACTGTAGATCAATCAGAACGGAAACCACTAAGAAGGTTATTTTTGCTGAGATGGTTTATTACTTAACACAGATTCCAGCAACTTACTCATGACGCAGAAGAGACGTATTGGCCTGTACTGAAACGGGGATGAGCGATCACATGAATTCTTAAATACAGGGCATACTGATGAGGTTTTCCAGGGTGATGGAAAGCAATTCTCCTTCAGACAACGTAAACAGTTTTGTACGTATGAGAGCTACTTCTGGTATATTTTTTTTTTATTACTATAATTGGAATACCGTCATGGCTGGGTGGTTTAGTGGAATCAAGGTTTTTAATTAGCTTGGCAACATCACGTATATATATTTTTATATCACATAGCGTTTTTTTTTTCTGATACAGGAGGAAATATTGGGGGTTGGCAGCCTTGGTCGCAATAGGTAGAATTAGCTGCAAAGTTCTTGCCAAAGAGTTTGGCTTTGTCTAATGCTAACGAGATTGCCTCAGGTCCATTGATGATAGTTGGGATAGAACGCACGCTTCTGTTAAGGATTCTGTTTGCTATTTGCCAAAACTGGTGGGAACCAAGCTACTGCCCAACTACTTTGGACTTGACAGAGTGAGCATACAACTCTCTTGCGTTCTTTATTACTTGCTTACAATGAGTGCTGGCAGTCCTGAAAGCGGCTTTAGTTTCCATACAAATATTACATTGGAAGCAATGGAAAAAGTGATTTCTGTGCGCAATGGCAGCAGCACATTCTGGAGAGAATCATGACTGGCTGTTAGGTTTTTACTGGAACATTTCAAGGGTATGAAACCGTCTATACCTACAATTAACCATCTGATACTGTAGAGGACACATCTTTTTTAAACCTGGAATGCAGAGGTAGATCCGATATAAATGTACGGAAGCTATCCCAGTCAGCCATAGTGAATCGATATACTGTAAGATGGAGAGGTAGTCTGATGACTTATTACATTTCATTTTTAGCTTAATTGATACAACAGAGTGGTCGGAACAATTATTTTTCGTCGGTAATTACTTATGGCCGGAAAAAAATTATCTTACAAAAATCATACTTTTCTTAAAGGAAAATTGCACGAGAGAGGACAATTCTAAGGACGGGTTTCGATTGATTAGCTTGATTCGGTCTTTCTTTTCGTTTAAAATGTGATAGGTAAATTCGGCACTTCTGCAACACTCTGTGGTATCCACGGTTTTGGTGTTCACTTTAGAAAATATTATTATGTAGACACATTTATTTGATTATCAGTGTTCAGTACTTTTCTCATATCACCTTTTTTATTAACACTGGCTCAATAACAATGTATGGAGACTTTCAATAGCATACATAACCATATGACCAGATAGTAAATGAGTGAACTAATGACTAGGATCTTCCTAGATATCATTCAAAATTTCGATATTGTTGGATTGCTTCGTGAATAACTAATCTTGTTCCCTAGAAATTGTAGTGTTAATATGAGCAATTTTTATCTTTTGTAAGAGTTATCAATCAATTGATTGTGTTATTGATAAATAGGAGGCAGTAGAATTTCCAGTAGAATTATCTACAACAGCCTGGATTCGCATAATTATCTGATAATGGAGGAAGGATTCACAGTTATATTATTAACTAAACTTGATCCAGATAAACAGTGGAATGACACACGCTTAGCAATAATTACTTTTGGAAACTTATGTTCTGGATGCCATTATAATAGCTGATAATGTGAAGGGTGTGCCACTGTTAATACCTCGAATTCCCTTTGTTCCATATGACAAATCATTATAGTTCAAGTGTTAACAACTCCCAATAAAAAATAGTTTTGCTATACCTATAATTAAAGCTAAAGAACAAAACGTCAAAGTTGTTGGACTTAATCCTTAAACACCTTAATTTTCTCATGGTCAGTTGTATGTTATTGACACCAAAATGTTGCTCATGTAGATAATCCTTAAATGAATGCAACATGTACGTTTTCTAGTGGTCAGATATTCACTGCTGGAAACCAAATCTTTATAATTTCATTTACAGAATATATTACTAATGTGAGTGTAATGCATGGTGTACGTTAAATGTTTAAAAACAGTTTTCAGATATGCAATATGATATAAAATAATATATAAAATAGTAAATGCAATTTTTCCATCATATATTAATGGAATAAGGACAAGAAGGTAAAGTATTAAACTAGCGAAATCTCTATAAAATAAAACGTACCTACTGCTCCTACCCCCTAGAGCATGTGGACTAAGAAACTATTCCATCCTGTTCAAGCCTGGTTGACCTTCACTATTTTTTCTTTTCTTTTCTTTTTTTCTTATTAATAAGTACAATTTACAATAAAAGAAAAAAAAAAGTAAGATTTAAAATATCCATAAATCATTTCTTTGTTCGTATATGTAAACACTAAACATTTATAAGAAGTGACATTCAGTGCATTCATAGTCAAACACAAATATCAGCTGGCCTGTTAGTGTAAACAAAGACAGAATTAGATATTATTTTTATTATTGTTATTATTGTTATTATTGTTGTTATTATTGTTATTATTATTATTGTTATTATTATTGCTGTTATTATTATTATTATTATTATTATTATTATTATTATTTTATTATTATTATTATTGTAGTAGTTGTCTCAACTTTAAATGGTTTTATTTGGATTGTCTTGAAAATCAGCTCAATTTCTTTAGACATTCAAGCTGTATTAACACTATCGCCGTTTCCAACAGGCAAACCTTTTGCAAAATTGTAAAAGAAATGTTCTTCATGTGGCATTTTTGTTATGATCCCAAGCGTTTCAATTACAATGGAACTCACCATGACTGTCGTACTCTTCGAGATGTTGAAATCATATGATTTTTGTTTCATAGCATTCTTAATTTTCTGATGTTTTTTTACTAATATTAATCTTATTCTAGTTCTTATTTTTTATTATATATATTTTTAGGCATTCAACCTATACCTTAACATTTTCGCTGTTCCCACTAGGCAAACATTTTTTAAAGTTCTACAAGAAATTGTCTTGTCAATCTGATTAAGCCATTTGTAGTGGCTTTTTTTTTTTTTTTCAATCACAATGGGAATCACCTTAACTTCTTTACTTTTCCAGAGTCTAACCAAATCCAGTTTTAGATTTCCACATTTATTTATTTTTCTTGTTCTTTTTCTCTCACTCTGGCGTCGGACGGGCAGGATACATCAATTATCGAGCAAGTTCTCTTGTTTTTCTTTAGTAATATTATGTCAGGTCTAGAGTGTCCAAGGACATTATCAGTCGTTATGCGCATATCCAAAAGAAGTTTGACATTGTCGTCTTTCTGCATCATTTCTAGTTTATGCTCATACCACTCCTCATATATGTTTAATATATAATGTTTGCATATATTCCAGTGTAGGACCTGATCAACTTTGTCGTGTCTCAATTTTATTATATTAGTGTTTGATTAGGATAGGATATTCTGATACAACGCTAATGTGTCTTCCCTTTCATTACACATTCTTCACATCGGTTGTTCTGCAGTGTTGTCGATGTAGTATTTGATGGACATTGTGCGAATTGTTTGTTCCTGGGATGCTATTAATGTGCTAATGTGCTCTCAGTAAAATCTTTTAAGATTTCCCCTGACCAACCAATTCCAGCTGTCCTTATCTCTAAATTCAGTATTCTTAAAGGATGCACTGTGTAGTTTCTTTCCAAATAATTGTTCCCTCTCTATTCTCATCGCTGACTCTTCTTCTTCTTCATTATTATTATTATTATTATTATTATTATTATTATTATTATTATTATTATTATTATTATTATTATTATTATTATTATTAATGTTATTATTGGCTCACATGGAGCTTTCACACAAGTCAACAAACGATCTGATTTGAAACCTGTGGTGTTCTCTGGAAGCTGAGTGACAACAAGTCTAGTTCTTTCCATCTCCTTCGACAGCACTTGCAAATGAATTTGTATCATCGCAACATTCTCTTACCATTGATTTCTGGCCAGCAGTGGCCATTGATTTATACTGGAATTTGAGTGGCACTAAGCCTCCTCAAAGTCCCAGTTCTCTTTGCACTTGTCCAACCGAGGTCTGGCTGGCGCTCTCTCCTCGGTCTTTCAGTACTTCTGGACCCTTCTCAGCTCATTTTTCATATTTTGGTGTTCGTGGCAGTACCGAGCACAAATTTATTTTACCTTTGGTTTTGACGCAGGGGCAGTGTAAAGCTCCCATGTATACAAGAGGTATCGTGCACTATCACACATACATATGGGACATGAACAAAAAGGAAAGAAAGAAAAAATAATAAATAAATAAAATTAAAATTAAAATAAAAAAAATAAATTTCCGACTAAGTATTCTACTTAGTAGAAGTCAGAACTAATGTTCTGAAAGATGACGTTTGAAGATAGGTCTACCTTACACCATACTGTTTAGCCGCTGGAAATGTTGGATGGGAAAAGAGAAAAGCAATTTGCCCGTCGCTGTGGTAGTATTTAATTCCCTCGTTCAGAGACGAGGCAAATTTCTACGTCTATATCGGTAAAAGGACTAGTTTCTGTTATAAATTCGAAGTAACATTTAACTAGATAATTCGCCAGTCATCCGTCTGGTTATTTTTTCATTCATTTTCAGAGGGTTTTCATTGAATTTTCATTGACAACAAGAATTATGCGTTTATGTCGCAACAAATACTGCATTTTTAATAAATTTCAAGTAACATTTAACTTTTTTTTTCTTTTTTTTTAACAAAAACGGACGTCAACTCACATTTCGTTGGTTTCTTTAAAAGAGTTTTCTATCACAAGCGTGTTAAACGTCCCTATTTTGGCTCATGTCTTGAGTTAAATGCTAGTTCCTTGGTCAGTATGGGGTGATAGTAAGGAGATTGGGGGTGGGAGGTGACAGTCCTTTCTAGTACACACATGCCCACATACGCAAACATTCTGCCCGTCTTTGCGAAAAAAGAATAAAAATTAATTCCTCTCCCCCCCCATGTAATAAATATCGCCAGTTGCCCGTCTGGTTATTTTTGCATTCATTTTTAGAGTATTTTCATTAAATTTGCATTGACAAACAGAATACTGCGTTTATATCGAAACAAAGACTGTTTTCTGAAATAAATTCGAAGTAACATTTAACTTTTTCTTCTTTCTTTTAACAAAAAAGGACATAAATTCACACTTCGTTGGTTTCTTTAAAAGAGTTTTCTGTCACGAGCGTTATAAGCGTCCCCATTTGGGCTCCTGTCTTGAGTTATTATTATTATTATTATTATTATTATTATTATTATTATTATTATTATTATTATTATTATTATTATTACACTTGTCGCTTCGTCCGTTATCATCTTGACCCTCACTTAGATTAGAAATTGAATATTCCAATATTCAATGCTAAAAAAACAAAAAAAAACTGATGTCGCATATAATTAAATCTTAGCCCACATGCTAACTGGATTAGGAAAATACCTGCTACATTCTCATGTTGAAATAAATAATTTTTAAAAAAAGTTTACCGATATCTGTTTATTTTTATATTTAATGACAATATTTAAATTAAACATAATATTTCATGGAACGAAATAAAACAACATATGAAAGAGATCGCTGTGTAATTAGAAGGGGTCCCACTTGCTCTATTATTCTGATTCTTACTCAACCCGATGAATTATTCCTCCTAATATATAATATTCAATAGATCATTGATCCTATAATACTAGACATGAAATCTGAATGAATTGAAATATGTTTAAGCGTATTGTACTATCAAACACCAGCTAATATATGTATATATATATGAATACACACACAGACAATTTATATATATATATATATATATATATATATATATATGAATACACACACAGACAATTTATATATATATATATATATATATATATATATATATATGAATGAATACTAGCCAGCTGCAAAGAGGTGAACATTTTAATATACAATTTGGATACGAGAATATATATATATATATATATATATATATATATATATATATATACATACATATATATACGTATGAGGAATGAAAAAATACCAGCGGTGGTTGACGTTATGTTTTAAGAAAAATAGAAAAACCGAATGAAATTATTAAAAAAAAAATCAACGTTTCGTCCTTATTTCAGAGGACATCTTCAGGATAATTGAAATAAAAATGTAAGAAAAGAAAAAGTCATAGATCGTGCGAAAAAGACATTTTTTGAATCCTACCCATGTCAGGAAGGACAAATATGTGTGCGTATCTTCCCGACATGGGTAGGATTCAAAAACTGTCTTTTTCGCACGATCAATGATTTTTTCCATTCTTACATTTTTATTTCAATTATCCTGAAGATGTCCTCTGAAATAAGGACGAAACGTTGATTTTTTTTAATAATTTCATTCGGTTTTTCCATTTTTCTTAAAACACACATATATATATATATATATATATATATATATATATATATATATACATTTATATATATATATATATATATATATATATATATATACATATATATTACAATAGAAAAATGCGAGCATGAAAAGTAATACGATTAAAGATAAACATGGAAAATCAAATGGCTAGTAGTTAGAACGGGGAAAAAAAGAACAGGATCTTCTAGTAAAAAAAATAAATTTATAACTTAAAATATTAAAGCATAAAGAATTGTTTATATACTGTTATAAATATACATATATATGTGTATATATATGTATATATATATGAATATACACATATACTCACAGACACACACATATATATATGCATATGTATATATGTATGTATATATATATATATATATATGAATAATAGCCAGCTGCAAAGATGTGAACTTTTTTATATTTAATTTGGTATGAGTATATATATATATATATATATATATATATATATATATATATATATATATATATATACATTACAAATAACAAGTCGAGCATGAAAAGTAATGCGATTAAACTTAAACATGGAAAAGTAAATGGGTAGTAGTAAGAACAGGAAAAGAAAAAGAACAATATCTTTTAGTAAAAAAATCAATTTATAACTTAAAATATTGCAGCATAAAGAATTGTTTATATAGTGTTATAAATATATATTTATACATATATATATGAATATATACACACACACAAACACACACACATATATATATATATATATATATATATATATATATGAATAATAGCCAGCTGCAAAGATTTTAATATTCTTATATTCAATTTGGTATGAGTATATATATATATATATAAATATATATATATATAAATATATATATTCATATATGTATATACATTCATATATGTATATATATATATATATATATATATATATATATATATCTTCCAATAGAAAAATGCGAACATGAAAAGTAATGCGATTAAACTTAAACATGGAAAAGTAAATGACTTGTAGTTAGAACGGGAAAAGAAAAAGGACAAGATCTTCTAGTAAAAAATAAACTTATAACTTAAAATATTGCAACATAAATAATTGTTTATATAGTGTTATAAATTGATTTGTTTTAAGCTCTTGATGTTGCAATATGTTAAATTACATATTTATTTTATTTTTGACAAGAAAATCTTGTCTTTTTCTTTTCTAGTTTAACCAACGAGTACATTACTTTTCCATGTTTTAACTTAACCATAATACTTTTACTGTTCGCATTTATATATTGTAATCCATGCTTTTTCATGCTTCCTGTCAAATTGACGTGTAGTTTGTTTAATTTCAGTCTTGTCTTTTGCCCCCATAAACGTAACACACACATATGTAAGAACAATTTACGACACTCATCCGCTTTCAATAAAATCCAATTATCTCCCTTTCATATTTCTTTCGTTTTTTTTTTACTTGGTACTTATCTTTTCGCGAGATCAGTGAATCAGTAGAAACACTAGACGCTATATATATATATATATATATATATATATATATATATATATATACATATATATATATCACATTTTGGTTAAGTTTATCAGTCTATATCGCTTTCCTTACTTAATATGTCGCTATATATCTGTCTCTCTTTGTCTGTATATATCTATATATATATATATATATATACAAAAATGTATACATGAATGTGTTTATTTATGCCCACAATATGCGGTGTAGTCTCGTGAGAATTCATTTAATATACATGAGTGAAAATTCTGTCGAATGACGTCAGACGAATAATTCAGTGATGAATCTGCTTACCCACAGGGGATTACAATTACATTACTTTTACGCTCATATACTTAGCCATTACTTGTTATATATTAATATATATATATATATATATATATATATATATATATATATATATATATATACATATATATATATATATGTGTGTGTGTGTGTGTGCGTGCGTATGGGTGTGTTTATGTATGTACCTGAGTTTTTTGTGCATGGTATCATATATATATATATATATATATATATATATATATATATATATATATATATATATATATTTATATAATACATATATACATATATACATATATCTATGTATCTATCTATCTAATGGTTTTAAATTAACCTTAACAAAATATTCCTAACAAAAATTGTGCGTTTCTGGTGAACATTATCTTCAGAAATAAACAAGTAGATAAACAGCCTTATTTATATATAATAAGCTATACTTTATCCCACGGTTGTTAGTAGTCTTGCAATTACCGTTTCATATATCAATTAATATAGCGCACGACGCCAACAATTTTCTTTTTCGATTGCAAATCTCGTAAGGGTTACTTAATTCCAATTAAATGTATAATCTATAATAGAAATGTGCAACAAGTCATGTAATTTAACCGGTTGAAGTTTTGTCTATTAAGATACAATCTGATCAGATTGTCTAAGACGTGTTTTATATTGGGTATTATTGAGATCGGCATTACTGTCGCATAGAAAAGCGCGCAAAGAAAGACACCGATACGGAGATGCATTAAATAAGCGTGTGTATTGGGAACAACAAAGAATATACACTTAAAACAGCCGTGCTACTTAGTGTCGGGATGGAAACTATAAAATACACACACCATCACCACGAGAGACGGTATATGCTGGTTTATTTATAGTGTTTGGACAGTTTATATCTTATGTATTAATGAGTGCCTTCCCCAATAACATATCTAAAGCTGCCTTACAAAGATGAATTATGTACAAAAAATGTTGCCGTTTTTGCTGAGACGAAAAAAAAAAACATCATAGGTTATAACAAAAGCTTCGTACATCAGTATTATACGCTCTTTTAATCGGTCTTCCGCCAGAAATTTAGCTGGGAAAGGGTCAAAGTTCAACAATTTTACCTTTGTAAACTCTACCAAATCCTCTGCCAATTTTACGTCAAAACACTTGATATTTCAGATGAAAGTTATTTGCACATAGATCAAACTTTTCGATTCATTTGACCCCCAAAACAATAAATATTAAGGGTTCAAAATTGGGGTCAAAGTTTTTTTTTAAATTACCTCTACGATCTCTACCAAATTAATCCGCCAATTAAATTTTATATAAGGAAAGCTTTAAATTCAGACATAGGGCAAGCTTTGTAATCGATTTTTAGCTGAAAATTAGGCTGCCAAGATGTAAAAGTTCAAAATATTTTACCTTTGCGGTTTCTAAAAAACTATTTAACGAATTTTGGGTCTGAACTATGAAATTTTACATAAAGTGTATGCAGATATGCAGCAGGTTTCTTAATCAGTTCGTGGGCTAATCTTTAGCTGCGTAAGTTGAAACAGTTGACCTTTACAGAATCTACAAAACTCCTCCGCGAATTTTGAACCTAATCACTTAAAATTTTAGATGTAGGCTATCTGGATAGGAGTCTAACTGTTTATATACATATATATATATATATATATATATATATATATATATATATATAATTTTTTACGAAAGAAGGAGATTTTTAGAATAATAATTTTAAATTAACGTTAATAAAATACTCCTAAATAAATTAATTGTATATTTTTGGCGATCAATATCTTCAGAAATAATAATAAAGATAAACTGCTTTGTTTGCTTTATAAGTTTCACTTTATTCCACTGGTACTAGCAGTCTTACATTTACCGTTTCATAGATCAATTAATATAGCGCACGACGTCGATAACTTTCTTTTTCGGCTTCAAATCTCGTTAGGTTTACTTAATTAAAATCTAATCTATGATATAAATGTGCAATAAGTCATGTAATTAAATGCGCATAAAGTTATGAACAGTACATAGTGCGCGAGCAAAGCTAGGCTGATCTGCTTATATATATATATATATATATATATATATATATATATATATATATATATATATATATATTAAAAAGATAAGGAATTAATCTTATATAGAACTTTCTTAAATTATTAAGTTTATAAGACTGAATAATTTAAGGAAACTGAAAATCAAAAGACAAGAAATATCAGCATGATAACATTATACGGCTATACGAAAGTAAATCTAACTAAAGAATATTTATGCTACAATGTTCTATGCGATTTTTTATAAACTTGTATATATTGATTGCTCGGATGGATTACTAATGGTTCAGCTTATTTTTAAGATTCATATATTCAGTGATACTGCATTAGGTTTATATTTATATTCCTGTATCTATTCCAGACATGTATATCCTTGAAAATCGTTGTGACAATTTAACTACGTCTGAGTTTAAAGTGAGGATTAACTAATCTAAGATTTTTCCATAGGAGTTTATTTTCGGACTAATTTTAATCACAGTTTTCACACCTGGGTTTCTACTGAAGATTCCGTTACCGAAAATTCATTATTTTTTAGTTTATTTTCGAACCAATTCCAATGAGACTACGGTCATCACACCTGGAGTTCTATTAAAATCTGCGTTACCGAAAATTCATAGATTTGGAGTTTATTTTAGAAACAATCTCTAAACTGCTATTGTCGTCTCACCTAGATTAGGCTGACCTATATATTTGTGTCAACCTTTTCCTCCCTTTCTTCTACATACTTTTACTTTTCACCTAATATATATATATATATATATATATATATATATATATATATATATATATATATATATATATAAATAGATGTTACCTTTCTAAAAAGTACATTTTAATAAAGACTGCCTGTATATGCATATGGGTTTGAATGATAGCTAACGGTTGTTATATTACTATAATTGTTAAAATTGATTTTGATGATATTCCCTTTTTACTTGGGAGTCACAACTTATCAGGGTTCGAGGGCCACTAAAGTATAACACTTAATGAATGTAAGATGATAGTGTAGTCATCGTTAATGGTGTAAATTAGGTAGAATTTAAATATTTATGATCACGCCTCAGCGAAAACTTGTTTTTATTGGATTCAAAGTCTTCCATATTGTTTTCAATCAGAAGCAGGTAGAAGTACAATGTTCAAAAAGCGAGTAATCCTTGGTAAAAAATTATTTGTTCATGGAATCTGTGTTTATAATGGAGAAAATGGTATATAGTAGTGGTAGCTAGTCGAGTGTTTTTGTGAAAGTTTGGCAAAGGGAAGAACAAATTTCAGTTCAGTCGAACACTTGCCATGGAAGTGATCATACCGTAGAGAGTCTCGCAACGTCTCGTTTGTGGGAAAGAGATTGAGGCGAAAAGAAAGGCTATCACCTACTAGGTTCTGAAAGCTATTATTAACGCTATCATGGCTGGCTACGGCGCGCTGAGATACTCCCGTCAGATGTGGCAACAATATTTTATTTTAGAGCACACCTGGCTCTCATGCGGAAAGATGATTGCATCGACAATGAGATACCTACTGGAGCAGTCGTGCGTTCTGAACATTTTCAGCGACCTTGCAAAAATATTGGAAGCATGTGTTCCATCTCAGATGAG
>NC_136489.1:81470187-81515187 GCF_053919585.1 Euprymna scolopes | reverse complement strand
AACTCCGCGGATTAAGGACTATCAATTTACCCAGTGTTTCCTTTTCAGATTAAATACGTTTTTAACTCATATATATATATATATATATATATATATATATATATATATATATATGCGTGTATATATATGCGTGTATATATATATGCGTGTATATATATATATATATATATATATATATATATATATATATATATATATATGAATTTCCAACATTTTAAAAGAAGGGATAATCTTTTTGGATAGATGAATCTCTCCTCGATCAAGAGGAGCAATTTAGAAAAAGATAGGGACATAAAGGTTACAGTTACATTAAAGATGAGGCTAATTATAACAAGTGAAAGACAAATGAGGAGGAGCATTTTAGCCGCCACTTGTCAGAGCTAAATGCTTCACGCCAGAAGCAGAGAAACTAAACAGCATATTGCTATAGTAAGGGCAAGGATGTAAACATCAATTTTAGATAAATCTTTATGACATTTGAACCCTAAACAAGGCACAGTTCTGCTTTGATCAAGGAGATAATTGCAAGGATTATGTGTCTGGAGTTGAGCAGCAAGATGTCTATTTATGCTACACTTTAACTACTGCTTGTAAGAACAGTTAGACAAGACGGAACTCGAATTGGAATCCCAAAGGCTAGCAGCTCTGGGGAAGAAACTATTTAATGTTTGATATGACAAAGTTTAGGGAAATTAACGAATGTGGCTGGTGAGTGAGAGCATTAGAATCATTTCAAAAGGAAACTGCAGAGTGACATTAAATTGAACAGTGGTATCTAACGATTATATTAAATAAGAAAAAGTTATAGGTTATAGCTAAGATGGAAAAGGAATACTTGTAGTTACTGAAACAGAATAAGATAGGGCATTAAGGCATGAGGGAAAAGGTAATAAACATTAAAAATAAGTGAATACAGAAATAAAACAAAATAAATATCGAAAATAAAACTAGAAAATACAAAATATTCAGCATAAAACTGAAAATGTCGAATTGCATCCTAAAGAAGGCATTTACACTCTTATACTAACAGCTCAAGATAGGAAGCTTAATCCAAAGGAAAAGATGAAGGGTACTCCAGATTGTAAATAATAGGTCACGATTAAGGTAAATTAAAAGCACTATTCCCGTAGAAAGTCTTTTTTCTTTAAATCCTTACCTTTCCGTTATGTTTATAGGTCATATGGGGAGTGGTTGCAGATGTACAAGGGTTACGGAGGCTTTTTTTAGTCTCTGAACGAAGACCGTATTATCGGTGTACTATTCACATAAAAAAGAGGCTGGATTATATCAAAAACGAAAAAACAAAAAAAAAACGCTTACCGTATATATATATATATATATATATATATATATATATATATATATATATATATATATATGTGTGTGTGTGTGTGTGTGTTAATGTGGGTGTGTGTGTGCGTATCGCAAAAATAAAAACATGTAACATCTAAAAAAATCGCGATATATCCAGACAGTTGTGCGATATGGACGAGTTGGTCAAGAATTTAGGCTCATTACCGTTGCGTCCCGATGTATAATCTCGCTAGATTCAGCGATTCTGATGAGTCGAAGACGACGAAACACGTGTCAATGGATACTTATATTTTAAAAACTATATGTATGCCGCTATATGTGGGGGTACCAAGTTGTTTTTTTTTGTTTTTTTTTAGATGGAAATCACCACTTATCAAGGCCCGAAGGCCACTCAGGGATAAGGGTTATTGCGTGTACTGTAACCAATGAGATAGTATTGTAGTAATCATTAGTATTGGGGGTTTTGATAGGGTGTCCTACTTAAGGGGGCAGTTTGTCAGGAGTTTGTTTATGTTGGACCTGGAGACGTGCAAGTTGTAGTCAGGTGGTAAACAGGCAAACGGCAGAGAGTGCCACTGGCGTGCAGTTCTAAGAAAGAAGCTTTGCTCATGGAATCTACGTTTGGATTTAGGCACAGATAAAGAGTGGGGAAGATTTTTGACAGTAGTTTCAGCCAGACGGGTGTTTCTCGTGAAAGATTGGCGAGGGGGGACGAGAGGTTGGAACTCAGACGAGCACCTGCCATGGAAATAACGATAAAATAAAGACAGGCTCGCAACCTCTCTTCTGTGGGAGAGAGGCTGCAGGGAAGAGAAAAGGGAATCACCCACTAAACCAAGAAGTCTATTTTGTTCTCTGTCAAGGCAGGATAGGCTGATTTTAGCAGCACCTGCCCAGATGTGGCAGCAGTACTCCATCCTTGGACGTACTTGGCTTTTATACAGATAGAGAATTGCATCAGTACTGAGATATCTTCTGGAGCGGTAGAAGGATCCCACCATTTTCCCAGCGTACCTGGCAATAGATTTGATGTATGTGTTCCATTTCAGATCAGGAGTAAAGGTCAAACCCAGAAGCTTGTCAAAACATGGAGCCTCCCCAAGACGAGAGCCATCCATTTCAATTGATGCCAGATGTGGATCAGAGCGTTGATGATGTAAAGATAGAAGCTCGGTTTGAACGCATTAAAAGTGACCAGCCACCACTTCCCCCATTGTACCGCGTGCTCAATATCAGAGGAGAGAGAATTAGAGAGACCTTTGTCATTTACAGCCTTTGATGTGTTGCCATAGATAGTCGTGTCATCAGCATACATGTCAACGAATGAATTAAGTATGTGTTTTGGGAGATCATTGATGTAGACCAGGAAGAGAGTTGGGCGCAGGATGGACCCCTGGGGGACGCCAGCATTAATACTGTGGGGCTCTGATTTCTGCCCATCTACCACTACTCTTATGAACCTATCAGAGAGAACTGATTTAATGATTGAGAAAATATTTCCAGTTATACCGTAGCTAGAAATCTTGTGAAGTAGGCCCTTATACCATACCTTATCGAAGGCCTTCGATATGTCAAGAGCAATTGCCCTGGAAAGGAAACCTTTGTCAAGAAATTCACTAGTCCTATGTGATATAACCGTTAGCACATCTGCTGTAGATCTTGCGGAAACCACATTGCATATTACTAAGAAGGTAGTTTCTGTTGAGGTTCTCGGCTACTTCTTTATTTAATATGGATTCCAACAACTTACTCATGGCACACAGGAGACTTATTGGTCTGTACTGAGAGGGAGATGACTGGTAAAAGGGAAAATTATTCCCAATTCGCATGTAGGTAAAAGTGCACTTTCGTAAACAATTGAATTCATTCGAAACGTATCGCAAAAATAAAAACAGGTAACTAAATAAATCGCGATATATCCAGACCGTTGTGTGAGATGAACGAGTTGGTTAAGAATTACGGCTTATTACCGTGGGGTCTCGATTTATAATCTCGCTAGATTCAGCCACTCTGATGAGTCGTAGACGACGAAGCACGTGTCAGTGGATAATTATATTAAAAAAAAACAATATGTATGCCTCTATATGTGGGGGTACCAAGTTGGTTATAGGGAAAATTATTCCCAACTCGCATTTAGGTAAAAATGCATTTTCGTAAATAATTGAATTCATTCAAAACGTATGGCAAAAAAACAAAAACAAAAATAATAACACCTATACACACACGCACACACACACACACACACACACACACACACATATATATATATATATATATATATATATATATATATATATATATATATATATATATATATATATAGACAAATATTATTGAATAGCACGGAATTATTCTGTTTTACAATTTTCCTTTCATCTTCTCCAATCTCCGAATAGTCATTTTTGTGTTCTTCTCGAAATTGTATATGTCGAATCCATTATCGCGAGCGCTTTCGACAGAAGTGCTTCTATCATCCTCAGGCATATTGTAGAAATAAATGTAGAAATTGTTTTTTAATTTACTTATATATATATACATTTTTCTTAGTCACGTCATAATTTGTTACAAGTTAGGTGGGGGGACTTTTTTCTTATTTTTTTTACATATATTAAACAGATTTATATATACAAACACATATATACATTTTCAAACATTTATTCCAAACATTCCGGTTGCAGTCATAATTAATATTATTTATTAGAGGCTTCTTTGTTTTAATGTACAATGCTTCGAGTATTCTTAGCCTATTTACATTTCTCTCACTCTGCAATGCTCTTGTATTTTCTACCATAATTCTTCGAAATTTCGAATGGTGGCAGCCATGTCCCTTCAAATGTTGTGATATGGAGCTAGAGTCAGAGAGGTAGATAGTCAATCTTCGCGACAATGTGTTAGTTGTTGAACCAATGTAGCTACTAATATTGGAGATACACTCTCGTACTAGGCAGCTAAAATTGTAAACTACATTGGTCCTTTCCAACAGATCATTTGTTTGCGAAATGTTGTTTTTCATTACAAGGCTTGTTGTCTGTATTTTTTATAATATATAATTTGTTTTTATTATTATTATTTGGAACCACATATTTACGGATTATATTTTTACGAATACTCTCATCGATTTTTGAGTTTTTGTGTAACTGATTACGGTAATATATATTAACAGGTTGATAATTTTCTTGAATATTACTAATTTGATTCAAATTACTAATGGCTAATTGTGTTTCTTTATCTACAAGAGAGTTAAGGAATTGATTATTTACTAACACTGGTTTTATTTTTTTAATTCATTAAAGAATATTTTTATGCTGGAGGAAATCACCTTTGCACGATATATAAGAGTCCTTATTATATTCGTTTTATAACGGAATGGACATTCACTTTTAAAATTTAAAATACAGGAATTAACGGATCAGGTTTTTTTTAAAAACGGAGGTGATAAATTCATCGCTACTAGAGTCAATGAGAACGTCTAAAAACGAGATTTTATTAGTAGTACTTAGTTCATATGTAAAGTTAAGAACTGAATTCTTCTGAAAGATACCCTTTAAATATTCTATTTCCTCTGTGTTATTGACAAGAATTAGTATATCATCTACATATCGAACGTAAATATAAGCTTTCTCTATTAAATTAAATACCTTGTTTTCTAGATCAGCCATATAAACATTACTAAATGTTGGTCCCAATACGGAACCCATTGCCACGCAATCCACCTGTTTGTATATATTTCCCAGATGATCAAAAATTGAATTTTGGTTGGACACATTACTAATATTTTTTTTAGGATTACTGAACTCATTTTAAGTGGAGGAAGGGTCGGATTGTTATATATGTTCTTTAGGATAATTTCAATGGTTTCGTTCACTAGTATATTAGTAAATAGATTTTCAATATCTAGAGAGGCGGTGATTTTATTGTCGATTTTAGTTACTTGTACGACTGCATAAGTTCTTCCGTAGATTTTACACTGTATTTACAAGGTAAATACGGCGTGATGGGTTCGTTGATTTTTTTTATTTAAGTTATATATTGGTGTTGTCACCTGTGAAATTATGGGACAAAGTGGGAAATTAGTTTTATGTGTTTTTATGTTGCCATATAAATATCCAGGTTTATAATCTCCAATTATTATTAATGTGTTTAATATATGTAAAAAAAAATAACAAAAGCCCGCTTACCTAACTTGTAACAAATTACGACGTGACTAGGAAAAATGTATATATATATATATATATATATATATATATATATATATATATATATATATATAAGTAAATTAAAAAACACAATTTCTACATTTATTTCTACAATATGCCTGAGGCTGATAGAAGTACTTCTGTCGAAAGCGCATGCGATTATGGATCAAACATATAAAATTTCGAGAAGAACACAAAAAGGACTATTCGGAGATTGGAGAAGATAAAAAGGAAAATTGCAAAACAGAATAATTCCGTGATATTCAATAATATTTGTCTAAATAAGAAAATGCTGCCTAAATATACACAATATATATATATAAATATATATATATATATATATAAATATATATATATATATATGTATATATATATATATACATTTTATGAGAGAAGAAAATAAATTAGAGTAAACTAGTGTAGTGGATTACGTCTAAAAGTTAAAATATCGTAGAGATTTAAAAAAAATGATTAAAAAAATTGCTCTCTCATAAAATGTATATATATGTATATATGACATCTAATTTACATAAGGAAAACACGTTGCTCTCCCCCATCATTATATATAGCCCCAATCCTCCGACTCTCTCGTCAATGACCATCCCTCTTGAAGAAGCCCGCATAAATCGGGCGAAACGTTGAGTATCCAGGTCCTTCCACCTCCATTTTATTTCATATCGTCGGATTTAATCCAGCTCAACCATCATATATATATATATATATATATATATATATATATATATATATATATATATATATATATATATTGTCCAATTATTTTACATTCAGTATCATGTATAACAAAAACGTCTCTGGTTGCTTTCGAGACATAAGGTCTTAGCAAATTGTAACTAGTATATTGTATGAAGGAAGTTCTATAAATAGTACGGGTATGTCCAATTACAATAATTGTAGTTTTACAATCATTTTATTCTGAGTTCTTCAACCTTGAGGGGGAATTAATTGTTTGCGATATCCTCAATTTGTTTACTTGATAAATAAAATTAGATAAGAATATTAGATGAATACGATCATCAATGTGCATAAATATTAGGTAGTTGTTTGGCGACATGATTCATCACATTAAAACCTAATAAAAATTATGCATTCATTTAAAAAGTATCGTTGGGACGTCTCGGAATTGACAAAACACCTTCTATACCATAGAGACATTCACGTACATAGCATGCAGACACACGTCTATACAAATATATTTATCCATTTCTCTATCTCCTTATCTGTTTTTCTTTCCCATCCTTCTCTCTTTTTTCTTCTTTATTTTTCTTTCTCTCTTTCTCTCTCTCTCTCTTTCTATCTCTCTCTCCTTCTGTATATATATATATATATATATATATATATATATATATATATATATATATATATATATGATGTTTCCGCTTTTTCTGCCCTAGGATGCTTATACTGGAGTCCATGATGGAAGAAGACAGCTTGTCCCAGTGTTCTTCAGTGTCATGCGGATACTGCTTGGGCAGGTCCGCGCTCAGAGCCGCCTGGAGGTGTTGTTGGTAGGTGATATCGCCCAGCTGCTCGATGTTGAGCTTTGGTCGTCTCTGTCTTTTTTGCATCCTTTGCTTCCGCATTAAATGGATAGACATGATGGAGCGAATAAGACGGTGCTCAGTCCAACAATTGTCTGTACTAGTCATTGCCCTGGTGTTCAGCACATCACAGCGGTCTTTGGCACGGACAATGACATAGTCAATGAGGTGCCTGATTTTACTTCGAGGGTGCATCCATGATGTTTTGAATGCGTTTTTTTGTCGGAAAAGTGTGTTCGTGATGATCAGGTTATGTTCTGAGCACTTTGTCAGTAGGAGTGTACCATTTGAGTTAATGTTCCCAACTCCTTCTCTTCCAAGCGTTCCTCTCCAGTGCTGATGGTCTCGTCCCACTCTGGCATTGAAATCCCCAAGTAGGATTATCTTGTCCCCCTTGGGGGCCCCGGATAAAATGGTGTCAAGGTCAGCATAAAAGGTCTCCTTTATTTCATCATGTGCATCAAGTGTTGGAGCATACGCACTAATCACAGTGGCCATTTGGCTGCCCGCAAGCATCAGGCGCATGGTCATTAGGCGTTCGTTGATGCCAACAGGGGGCTCATTGAGGTGGCGGATAAGGCTGTTCTTTATAGCAAAGCCCACGCCATGGATACGCGGCTCTTCTGCAGGCCTTCCTTTCCAAAAGAAGGTGTACCCGCCTTTCTCCTCCCTCAGCTGCCCGTCGTCAGCCAGTCGGGTTTCAGAGAGCGCAGCTATGTCAATCTGGAACCTCCTTAGCTCTCTTGAGATAATGGCAGTTCGTCTTTCGGGTCGATCACTTGTTTTGTTGTCCATGAGGGTCCTCACATTCCAGGTTCCAAAATATAGGCATAAGTTTTCTTTCTTTTTCCGACCGCGTGGTGGTGATCCCTCTGGATGCGGTAGTCCAGACGGGTTTTTTTGAGGCAGGCTATTTTTAGGGGTACCTTTTCTAACCCCCCTCCCCTACTGGGGTGAGCAGAGTGGATCCTAAACAGGGCTGCTCAGTCATGGATGCAGCTGCCGAAAAACTCTTTCTGCCTCGGTCCGTGAGGTTAGCGACTGAATCTGGCACCCACCGCCTATGTGCCAGGTTGCAGCTAGGAGCTGCCAGACTACACTGTCCTGCTCCCGTCACCACTTCCTGGTCGCCACAGGACATTTTCTATCCGGGAATTAAGGGAGAGCTCTCTCTGCCTCAGTCCGGGAGCTTAATGACTAAAACTGTCACAAGACTTTTCCATCCATCAGGACAGGATTTGTACGATGAAAACGATACTGAAATCCTACAGCTTATAGACACCAAGAGGCAAACTTTTATCACCTGGCAGAATAACATCAATTGCAAGGTTAAAAGAGCTGCCCATGCCAAGGCTAAAGCGGCTGTCCAATCGACAGTCAGGAAGCTGAAGAACCTCTGGTGGATGAAGAAGGCTCAGGAGATCCAGCAAGATTCTTTGAAGCCACAAAAGTGGTATACGGCCCCAGCTACCGTTCTCTGACCCCCCTTCGGTCTAAGGATGGGCTCACGCTGCTGAAAGGAAAGGGAGAAATAACAAATACATGGAAAGAGCATTACGAGGATCTTCTGAACAGGGACACCACTCCAGAAATGGAGGCCCTTGAAAAACTCCCCCAACAGCCCATAATTGAGAGCATGGGAAAACCACCCAGTCTGGAAGAGGTGCGGGATGCAATTAGGAAGATGAAAAACAATAAGGCGGCTGGTTCTGATGGCATCCCAGCAGAAATCCTGAAGAAAGGCGGGGCTGATCTTCTCAGACACATCCATGCCCTGCTGCTCAAAATATGGGAACAAGAGAAAATCCCTGCACAACTTAGAGATGCCCTAGTGGTCTCCATCTTTAAGAAGGGAGACAAGGAAAACTGTGGGAACTACCGGGGCATTTCTCTCCTCTCTACCACAGGGAAAGCCCTAGCTCGGGTTTTGGCCAACAGGCTTACACCCCTTGCAGAAACCATCCTTCCCGAGTCCCAAAGTGGTTTTCGACCAAATAGAGGCACGATGAACATGATCTTCACTGCTCGTCAACTCCAAGAAAAGTGCAGGGAGCAAAATTTACCATTATACATGGCTTTTATAGACCTTACTAAAGCCTTTGACTCTGTGAACCGTCAAGCCCTTTGGCTGGTTCTTGCAAGGTTTGGATGCCCAGAGAGGTACATTCGGGTACTGAGACTGCTACATGACAATATGTCAGCTACAGTCCTCAGTAGTAGTGGAGATGAAACAGAGCCCTTCAGGGTTGACACGGGAGTGAAACAGGGATGTGTCATTGCCCCAACCCTGTTCTCCATCTTCATTACTGCTATCCTCCATCTCACGGACAAACATCTTCCCCAGGGAGTTCGGATTATGTACAGAACTGACGGGCGACTTTTTAACATCAACAGATTTAGGGCCAAAGGTCGAACGAACACCATATCCATTATGGAGCTACAGTATGCAGACGATAACGCCCTTGTAGCCCTCTCAGAAGAGGACCTACAGTGTACACTGGTTGCCTTCACGAGGGCGTACAAACAGCTAGGACTAACAATTAATATTTAAAAAAAACCAAATCCTCCATCAATCACCACCAAACAGTACTCCAGTCTCACCCCCAAACATCTCCATCGACAACGCTAGACTGGAAAATGTGGACCACTTCCCATACCTAGGCAGCACCCTATCATCAAAAGCCAACATAGATGATGAAATACAACACCGTCTCAGCTGTGCCAGTGGGGCTTTCTCAAGGCTAAGGAAGAGAGTATTTGAGAACTGTGACCTTCTGGCAAAGACCAAAATCATGGTATATAAAGCTGTCTTGCTGCCCACTCTTCTCTATGGATCGGAGACCTGGACCACATACAGGAGGCACGTAAAAACCCTGGAGACGTACCACCAAAGATGCCTCCGAAAAATCCTCAGAATTAGTTGGAAGGACCGACGCACCAAT
Organism: Euprymna scolopes; assembly: GCF_053919585.1. Lineage (NCBI taxonomy): Eukaryota > Metazoa > Mollusca > Cephalopoda > Sepiida > Sepiolidae > Euprymna > Euprymna scolopes. The sequence goes on along the minus strand of NC_136489.1, from coordinate 81,505,176 downwards.
AACAGCGTCCTGAGTGAGGCTGACATTCCCACTATCACCGCTACTGTTGCTCAACGCCAGCTCAGATGGACTGGTCATGTTGTCCGAATGCTGGATCTCCGCCTCCCAAAACAGATTTTCTACTCTCAGCTTGTTGAGGGAAAGCGTGCCCAGGGTGGCCAAAAGATGAGGTATAAGGACAACATCAAAGCAAATCTAAAGCGGTTTCACATGGACCTTGAGACATGGGAGGGCGTGGCTGGGAACAGGTTGGCATGGAGGAGCGCTGTCCACAAAGGTGCTGCGCTTTATAGTAGTGACCTAAATCAAGCTGCTGAGGATAAACGCAAGCACAGAAAGAACAGATTATTAACCAGACACTCCCAACCCCACCCCACCACCACTACCTTATACTGCCCAAATTGAACAAGACAAATTGGGTCTAGGATTGGGCTCTATGCTCACCTGAGGACCCACAGAAGCCACAACGGAGGACAGTCTTACTCGGACACGAGTGACCGCCGATGATGATGATATATATATATATATATATATATATATATATATATATATATATATATATATATATTGAAGACTAGCGGGCCGCCTGGCGTTACCCTGTCATAAAATACACTTAAATATGATATTTCTTTATGCAAATAGCCATTCTTTATTGATTATTAGATTATACTAGACTACCCGTGAGAGTGTTTTATATTAACCATGGAATTAATATATGGGCCTGACACTTGTGACGTAAAGAAAACAGTTTTGTGACATAACAGAAACACTTCCATGAAAGTATATTAAAATGAAAAAAAAGGATATAGATAGATTTCTATGAGTCGTTCTGTTTATAATTGTTTATTTTTTTTTTAATCTCACAACCATTGAATTATAAGTGGTTTGCCACACTTAAGGGTTAATGTGCAATGAACAGATACCATACTACATAAAGTTCAATTCAAAGTTTGATATATCTTTTAATTTAAACGCGAAAAAACATTTGGGAGGCTGTAAAGGTACACAGTAAATCAAATTTAAAAAAAACAACAACATATTTTCGGGGTTATTTATTTATGTCAGTAGTGTAGAAGAAAATGTATGAACATTTTTTAAAAAAGGTGTATTAAAAAATGAAGAATAAATTTTAAAAAATGAAGGACATGGGTAAATCGCCGTTGTAAAATGCTCTTATGGTTGTCAACTGGTTAAAGTAGAATTATTTGTAAGAAAATTGCGTTAAAATAACCTAACCGTAATACGAAGATGAACGATATAAAAAAATGCAGAAAGTATTACCAATTTTTTTATATGGATTATTTCATCGCTAAAAAACAATTGGGGCGCTGAAAACGTACACAGAAAAACAATAAGTTTCATTTTTTCGTTGATTATTTGTTTATGCACGCATGAGCAACTGAAAGTCATAAACCGGGTGGTAGGTTACAACACCTGTTACAAGGTCATTTTTATAATTATATAGATTAAAAATCAAGTAGGGGCAACTCGGAATGCCTGGCTGACAAATTAGCAAAAGTATAATATTTAAATTCATGTCTTTTCAATTAATTATTTTGTTGCACCCAACATACTGTAGTTATTTAAAAAAGAGAACATGAAACAAAAGTTTCATGTCGAGGAGCTAAAATCGAAATCAAATTATAGGAATTCTTAAGCGTTCTTTTCTTCAGCTGAGCTTTGTCCACATGCATATACACAACTTAAAACTGACGGTATAAAACATGTAAATATATATTTGCGCATGCGCCATAGATACATTTTTATGCCTGCTAGTTCCACTTTTTTATTCAATTCTTCCTTGCAGCTATTTTTATCGGCTAAATTAATTAAGATGTGTTATACTGGTCCGAATCATATACATATAAATTTTCTAATTCAGTAGGCCAAAATTGTCAGAGTAGTTTTGCAGAAGCAGTTCAGCAAATAAACCATCAACCAAATAATATGTGTGCATGTATATATATATATATATACATACATATATATACATATATATATATATATATATATAAATGGCGTTTCAATGAAGTATATAATAATTATTTACATAGAAACCTGTCAATGTAATAAAAAGCTCGACATTCAGGTGAAGCTTAGATACAAAAGAAAATACATTGGTAATGGAAAAATCTATATTAGTGTATATTAATGTATTGATCAAATTCAAATAAGGGAATACAATTCAGTGTGTAGGGCTTATAAAAGCTTTTACAAGACTACACATTTTATTACACTCCCTTGTATCAAATTGATCAATAAATCTATATGCACTAGTATATATGTTTTTCTTATCAATATAGGTTCTTCGTGTATATATGTATATATATATATATATATATATTTATATATATATCTGTAGAAATATATTTTCTTATTAGATAGCAATCCTTATCTAAGAAGCTCACTGTGATTACAGAGCAATATATAGATAAATGAAAAAAAATTATATTCCCAAAATTCATGATGTTGACATATTTTAATTTATTCCTTTGAATCAATTGATTTATGCAATTCTTGACAGTATCCGTGTCCTAGCGCAAAATCAATCACTTAATTATTATATCAGTTAGTGAATCTATTATGCCCTTAACTCATCAGAAGAAATAGCAACAATCAATCCGTCAAAAAGAATTTAAATGTGATTTGACATGGTGAAAATCCGAAAATTAGAAGGGAAGCTGCAGTCACCTATATATATATATATATATTCCATTACGCCATATTGAATTGTTATCAACCAAAGTCATTTACCCCAACTATTCGTATTAACCATTTTAATTAATTCATGAATCTTCTACCAAAATGTTCTATTCAATAATGAGTAAATGTATTAATTCTAAGTTATGTATGCATACTTATGAAAATAATATCAACAAATTATAAATTATTATGCATGTTCGCATAGCGGAAACTAAACTAAGCTGCAAAAAAAATAAATAAATAAAACACTATTCGTGCTAACAATTTTAATTAATTTATGAATCTTCTATCAAAAAAATTTAATAATTAGTAAATTTATTAAATCTAAGTTATATGTACATACCTAAGAAAACAATATCAACAAAATTATAAACTATTATAGATGTTTGTATATACGAAACTAAACTAAGCTATAAAAACTATTCGTACTAACAATTTTAATTAATTTATGAATCTTCTACCAAAATTTTCTGTTTAATAATTAGTAAATTTATTAATTCTAAGTTATGTATACATACTTATAATGATATCAGAAAATTCTAAACTAGTATACATGTTTGTATATACGAAACTAAACTTAGCTACAAAAAAGACGATTGGGCATTTTAGTCAATTATCGTTACTAAACAATTTATCCGAATTGATAACTATACATAATGTAAATTTATTAGTCATTACAATCAAACACATCAATCCTTATAATTATAAGTTTACATATCATACAATTCAAGAACTATACTTACGTTTTGTTAAGTTTAGAACAATCTGAAAAATTATTTTATATCGTAATTGTCCATAATTAAATTAACACAATAGAGTGGGGCAAAGTTACCTCCCTTAAAACAAATCTTTTGAAATCAAATTTACTTATATTTATTAATGTTTCACAATGCATATACATCCATATTTAACTAATAATTAATTTTTAATTTTAATATAGTTTTAATGTCTTTCATTCAATATTATTTTTTTAAAAATTAAATCGACTTATATTTTAAAGTAATTCACTAATGTTTCCAGTAGAATATATTAGTATTACAGAGTATTGTAATCGATAATCATACGTTATTAAGTGATGCTTCATATCAGCTTATGTTGAATTGTAAATTAATTAGTTACGACCGTTTACTTTAATTTTTTATTTATTTATATATTTATTCATATTATCATCAATATCCGCACCATCAATTATTTATATTGAAGGAAATGTTTTTAATTCTTACATTTCACAAACATACGTCGATCTAATTTAACAAACTTTTTAAGAACTTGTTCCTTATTTAAGCATATTTTTGTTATCATTGTATACATATACTAATTTTCTAATAAGTATGTTTCAGAGTTTCTTCATCGGATAACATGTTATTTTAATTATGATTAAATAAATGTATATTTAAGTTAAAACTAATTTTAGTTTTAATTCAAGTTAATAATATTTATAATATTGTTTAGACCTAGAAATTATAGACTATATCCAACCCAGGTTTTCCTTATACTCTGTATCCCTTCTCCTTTGTACTTTAATTGCATCCCGTTATTCATTTATTTTTATTTATTTATTTAATTAATTAAAATTTAGACAATCATACTTATTAGAGAATTAATAGAGATATGCTTACGAAAAAACAATTTCAAACGAAAGCCAGAAAGAAAGATGAATCATCTTATAAAAATCCTTTCAGAAACCAAACTAAAAAAATAACAGAATTACTATAAACGATTTTCAACTTCAAAAACTTATTTCTCTTCTGTGTATGTTTGCCTCTATTTATATTATACCGCACTCTCGTTTAATCTCATTTTTAACGCGTAACAAACTGTACCCGTATTAAACCACTGGCATTCATCGTCATCATATTGATTACATTTAATCCTCATATAAGTAATCAATTTCAAACAAAAAAATAAGAGATCGATCATAGTATGTGATGTGGATGGGCTCAACTAAGGAAATGCTTATAGAAGCTTGTGAAAAAATTACACACTCAAGGGCATAATTGCACACCAGATTTCACAAAAACGTTGTCGAAATATATAAATACTGATGGAAGGTATTTATGCATAAACATACCTTCATTTTCCTGATTTATAATTATTAGAAATGACAAATATTAATTATTCTTTTGCGTGCTCATCCGTCCATGCCATAAAGATGATTAGACAGGGTTAAGAATGATTAGACATTAATGCGAAGAGACAGGTCGTCGATGAGAGTCGATGTTTCTGAAAGTGAGCTATAGGAATATGAAGCAAGATAAAAGGACGACCACTTCAGCACGACATTTACTTACTTATCATTAAAAATCAAGTAAAATTTTCCGTGAAAGATAAGTGCGAAATCTATATATCTATAAAAGTGAAATGTAAGTTTGTGTGTGTGTCTGTGTGTGTACATTTCCCTAACAAACTACTCTGAAAATTTTCAGTTTACGGACTCAAGATTTTACATAAGAATTTTGGAGACTTGGGAAAAATATTTTTAATTTGTTTTCGACTAGAAATTTGCCTGTAAAGGGGTCAAAATCTCACGATCTGTCCTTTGAAAACTCTAACAAATTTTTCCGCCAATCTTGGTTCCAAACACTTGAAATTTTAGATGTAGATTACTTGGACCTGAACAAAACTTTTAATTTGATTTAAGCCCAAAACAATAAATGTTTAGGGGTCAAATTGGAGGCAACGTTAAAAAAATTGGATCTTTGCCGTCTCTACCAAATTAATCAGCCAAGTTTTGGTCTAAACATTTGAAATTTTACATAAAGTGTATTCAGATACAGCGAGCTTTTTAATCTGTTTTTAGTCAATAATTTGCCTGTCAAGGGGTTAAAGTTCAAACGATTTGACCTTTGCGGTCTCTAGCAATCTATTCAGCCAGTTTTGGGTCTAAACATTTGAATTTTTATATCAAGATATTCCGATATGCAGTAAGCTTTTTAATGAGTTTTGGGGGAAAGATTTAGTTGGCAAGAGGGCAATGTTAAAAGAGTTGACCTTTGCAGACTCTACCAAACTCCTCCGCCAATTATGGGTCTAAAGAGTTGAAATTTTATATGTAATTTACCTGGATATGAGTTATGTTTATATATATATATATATATATATATATATATATATATATATATACATATATATATATGCACATAAAGTTATTAACAGTTTATAGAGCACGAACAAAACCAAAATGAACTGCTAGTATATATATATATATATATCGTCAATGTATTAATCAATGAGAATAATTGAAAATTCCGTGCTTTTGTTTCTAATCTATTGTTCATTTTAAAATATTATTTGATCTTAAATGGTACACAAGCGCGTCTTACAAATGGTGTCTTACAATAATTTATATTATTGTTCATACTTGTTCGTTAGAATTAAGATTGAAATACTAAAAAAAATACACTAGATAAAAAGATATTTACAAACAAGGTTCACTCGGTAATATGTTGGTGTTAAGTTACAAATATAATTTTCTCTCTCTAAGATCAAGTTATTTTACCTGTTACGCTTTATTTAAAAGTAGCTTGTTTCAATAAACACACTTTCTTATGAAAATGCACCTTCGTTAATTCCAAGCAAATATTTTAAGACGCGTGTTAGCTCAAACACAAATATTCGCTATAATTTTAACACATAATTAAGAATTTACGAAATCATAAAGAGATAAAATTTCAGGAAGGTACACATACAAAAATGATACGTTGGTTTACCTAATCATATGTGTCAGGTTGGACATATTTTTAAAAAGAGATTTTTCCGTCGGTTGGTAATGCTTCAGATATCCTTTCAAATTAGACGTTCGTCTATGCAGGAACAACAATATCAAAGTGAGGAGGAACTGCACAATGTTCACACATAAAAATTGGCCAAGTATTAGCGATGTACAATATTTATGCAAGATTGAGCTCCTCTATTCTTTGGTATTCTTGTTCGTGAATGGCAGAATTCTTAATCATCTGGAAGACAAATAGGTCGTCGCGGTTCGCACGCATGTTGACCAGAAGTCCTGACTATACGCTCTGTGAATGTTTACTTTTGCGTAGGTCTAAAAATCTACTTTACTTAACCAAACCTAGAAATTTAGAAGAACTTGAAGGGCAATTAATTGAATATATGACTATCATTCCACAAGAGTTTCTTGAAAAATCAGTGATGCGATTCCTGGTTGTCTTGAAAGCCTGGTGTTGAATGCAGGCGCCTATACTGAATTTTAAATCAAAGTCCATGCATTATACTTTTTTCATATTCATTTATTGTATAAATTTTGTATAAAAAGAAATTGCATGTATTTTAAAACAGAGTTACTTTTTACCGCCCCGCATATATTGCACAGAATATAATATTGTCCTGTATTATCGAGCAAGGTCTTGATTAATATACAATATAATGTAATATATATATATATATATATCATTTTATCTAGATATATATGTATACATAGAAAGATATATATGTTGAAGAGAGAAAGAGAAAGGAAGAGGGAAAGAGAGAAATATGGGCACATATAAAGTTGAGTTTTTCTCGCACTGACATTGATAATAATGCCTAATATTTTTTTTCATTTGAATTAATTAACACGACTTTCTAATATATTCATTCGTGGATAAGATGGCAACTGTACAAATAACGTAATTTTCATATTCCTTTCACATACGAGCTTTAATTAATTAATTAGTCATATTTTTATGTTTTACTGGATGATTGTTTTATCTATCTGTTAGAAGCTTTGTGTGTTTGCTTGTGTGAGTTCGTTATATATACACGCGAAATCGGGTTAGCCGATTTTTATGAAATTTCATAGGGAATTTCACACGATACTATTTTATATGTGTGGCAGTGTTCACTGATAGGGTTTCATCAGAATGTCTTCGATAAGTATTGATCACTTATAATTGATATAATCCGATGAAAGAAGCAACGGGTGATTTTGGCCAGTTAATATTTTCAACGGCCTTCTTTCATAAGTGTGTATTAAGAAGTGTTATTACAAAACAAGCTGAAAGTCATGATATATAAAATAAACAGTAAGTTCTTTGATATGACAGGTGTGCATTCGAACTGAATGTTTCTGTTTAAAGCGCAATTGGACCATGATACTTGACGGTTTTTATTTTAAACTTAAATTAAAGCCATTATCCATAAAACATAATTTATGAAAATAACACTAGCTTCTCAGCAGTGCAATGTAGACATGAACATTTCTTTCTGTGTACCTAGATGGATCTCTAATTAGAATAGGTAATCAATCGATTTCATTGAAAAATTGTCGATTCCACCGATTTCGAGAACAATCAAAATATGGGCGTGTGAATCACTCGTTGAGCATCATTCAATCTGGGACAATGCCTGATCTAAATGCTAGTATAATTATAGGTTCAGTTTTATCTATCCATAGTTTTTACAGTCTGTGTAATTGTAGAGCATTAAAGATGAAAATGTTGTAGCACAAACATATCGGAGATTACGTTATTTCAAATGGTAGCTAGCTACCTAGTTGGTCTTCATACCAAAAGCAATCGTATCTCCCTGTACTGATAATGGCAAAAACATTACTAACTAGTGTATGTATAAAGTACATATGTGCGAAATTTCATATAAATCGCTGCAGTTGTTTCGACTCCAAAAGGAACGAACTCAGACACAGACTAATTCATTTTATATTTAATGGTAGATATATCGATATACAGAGACAATAGACAGAGGGATTAAGAAGCAAACAAACATTTTACATGCAACATATTTCTTCATCCTCGACAGATTTGATGTCTCCCAAGAATCTATTTGAATGTGTAAAATCTACATAGCCGTATCCAAACATACACACATACAATCGCATGAGAAATAAAATATAGTTGCTGTTATTTAGCCGATCGCATACTCAACAATGCATACATTTTCTCGAAACATCAGATAAAATCAAATAAACCATTTATAACATAGAATATTTCCAGTCGTTATTTAAATGGTTTGTGTGTATAAATGTATTTGGTCTCACACACAGCTGTGAAACATTGCAATCCAGGCCAGATTAAACAAACGAATAAACAAAAAAATGGAGATATTTCTATGATGATATCCTTTAGCGATGTATCTTGTGTTCATGCAATGTGTCTAGCCGATAACGACATGTCTTGCCGCCGGCTGCTATTGCTATTGTTGTTTTGAGGTTTGCGTGAGATATAACCATTGGCCGTCCATGCTGGCGGTAATCATTAACCTGGCAGTTTATTTTTCAAATCTCCACCATTTTCTTAGCATTTCCAAGACTTCAACAGCACGGCTATAATCTCGTTATCGGCTTTCATTGATCTCCATGTCTAGCAGTTTCTTTGTGAAGAGTCTTTGAAAAAGTTTCTATTGTTGGAGGGACACATTTTGACTTCCAATTTCCATAATGTTGCCAGCTTCTGAGCAAGTTCTGTACTTTTATACACACATTTCAACACATACACGCAAACACACGTGCACACACCCATATATATAGAGAGAGTATATATATATATATATATATATATATATATATATATATATATATATATACGGGGGAAAGAAAAATAGAGTGAACAATAGAGAGAGAAGGAGAAAGAAAGAAATATTTCGGTATCTTAAAAGGAAACATTTACTAGAGTGGTTGCTTTTTTTCTATATGTGAATGTCTTAACCATTTTACAGATTATCTGCATGTAAGTATAAATAGTAAAAGAATTGATGGTTTCAAAATATGGAATTTTTGAAACCGAAATATGGGCATAATAATCTTAATATTAATATGTATAGGACAATATTAACCAGTTGAAAAGACAAAAGATTCTAGATAGCGATTCGTTATATGAATGCTGTTAAAATTTTGCAAATTAGAATGTATAAAATTTATTATTTTAAACAAGCGATACAGATGAAACATTTATTTTTAAACATGAGAAAAACGATAATTTCCGTAAATGACAAAGTTTTTTTATAGCGTTAATCAAGTAAACCTTGAATGTTATTTAAGTTTTCAGGTTTAAAAAAATACATAAAGAAAACTGTTTCTTTATAGAGATGTATTTATTTTATACAGATGTATTTATTTTCTACAAAAATACGAATGATTAAAAGTAAAAATTTTATGAATGATGAGGCAAGTCAAGATAATACCTTTAATAATAGGAGCATTGAACAATTCCGAAAAACTTTGAAAAAAGAATGGGAGAAATTGGAATTAGAGACATGGCTGAAAAAATACAACGAATAACAATAATGTAAACACCTGAAATATTAAGTAAACGTTTTGAATGCGAAAACTAATACACATGAGCCACACGCGAAGGCCAGTTGAGCTACTACAGAAATAACACGTTAAGAAGCGTTACATGAAATGAAGAACATAGAAGCCGCATATCTATAAGTTCGCTATCTCATTGCCCAATCACCGCCTCCCTACAAAAAAGAGTGACACCAAATAGCCGCGAAAGGGCAAGGAGGATGGGAAGACGAGAAGGGGGCATTGACTAGACCTCCGCTGGATTAGGCCTTCGGGCGCTTAATGCCACTCAAATTCCAGTGGAGACCAATGTACACAGCCAGCGAGAAATCAATGGCGAGCGGCTGTAGCGAGGACGCAAATTCATTTGTAAATGTATCGAAAGATGTGGAGAGTACTGAAAATCTGAGAACACTTGTTGTCACTCAGCTTTCACGGAACACCACAGGTTGTTTTCAAGGAAAAATATTTGATGACCTGTGTGAACGCGCTTTGTGATCAATTATAAAACTGATGATTATAATAAAAATACTAATACTAATTATAATAATGATAAATGCCAGTAAGTGTTCAATGGCAAGAGCTTGTCGCAATGATGCAAATTCATTTGGAAAGTTAACTGGAAAAGCTGAAGACTACTAGATATTAATTAAGAGGCGTTGTCACCCAGGTTCCAGGGAACAGCACCGGCAGCTGTCAGTGGGAAATGCCTGATACTGACCTTGATTAGAATAATAGTTATGATATGAAAAAATATGCGTCTACTCACTTTTTGTTGTTGTTTATTTTGTTTTATTTTTTGGATAATTTTGTTAAAAGAGAAACCAGTTAATCTGCTAGTGAAAACGGTGCATTCGATTTAATGCTCCGGTTTGGAGAACAATTAAAACATGATACTTTACTTCCGTATTTTAACCATTAACTTAATGCATTATACATAATAAATAAGTATAAAAAATCAAGAATAGTTTCTCTACAGTACAATGTACACGAGAATGTAGTGTACACTAAGTTACTTCCAAAGTGCACAGCGATGGATCCCAAACTAGAGCATGCAATCAATCGATTTGGTCGAAAAATATGTGACTTCACCAATTCCGATAACAATAATCACATTCGCTCACGCGCAACGTCGGGTCACTATGCTATTATATATATATATATATATATATATATATATATATATATATACATATATATATATGGGGGGTGAGTTATTTGGAAAAAAAAGGATTCCAGCAGTGCTACATTATCAGGAAAATTCCAAAATATACAACGACCTTTAGTTACTAACGCAAGCTTAAATTTCATAATAAATTTCACTCCTGGCAGTACTTCTTTTGCAGAATTATAATTTTCTTGTACTAAACATTTCATTGTCGTACTTGCTCTAGTGCTGTATTTTATATCTTTATATAAAAGTTACTTTCATATAACCAGACTATAATTCTTTTTAACACCTCAAGATTGAATTGTCGACGCGCTTCTCTCGTTCTCATGTGATCTTCATTAGTCTTTTCTTTTATTTTCAGGTGGTAGTAGTGATGCTTATTAATGATAGATTTGACCTTGGGTATTTAAGAATGGATTCCAACCCTGAGCAGATGCATCTTTGTGATCAGAGCTGCTCATGGTGAAGAGGTGTTTATATACCCTAGTCCTTGACAAATAGTGATTGCTACATGAAGTTTGCCCAATGAGCAGATCAGGTAACACCTGTGGTAGGAATGGAAGTGGATGTGGTGTACATTTTCCTCTCTCGATTACAAAGTATTGATGATTGTCCTTTAATATTTTTGTACCATATTAACAAACTTGACAGATTTGCCCTATCCCAGGCTTGCTACATGACTCATTATTGTCATAGAGTACGCAGTAGGTTTAGCATTTTGAAGTTCGTGTTGTCTTAATTTTGATACCTGTTTCTATGTACATTCAGAGAAAATTGTCTCTATTCTGGTGACTGCTTTAGTCTTGTAACCACATGTTACCATCTATTCTGTTCATTTCTTCTTTGAGAGTTAGCGAAGGATTCATTTTGACGGGACTCTCTTTTGTACTGGATTTGTCTAGACAGGTGTTTTTTTTTCTCTTTCGGTAGCGTTCTCATTTTGGCGTGCTCTCTCTGCCTTTTCCTTAGCAATGAGAATTGTTCTTATCTGTGATCCCAATTCTCAGAACGAGGACGAAGGCCCGTCATTTGGGGATTTTGAGTTGTTAATATAGTGTAACTTCTGTTGTACTTTATAATAAATGGAAGATTGTGAGCAAATAAAGAAAAACTAGAATTTGTAAGGAACTTTTTAATATAGATACAAAAAATAATTCGTTTGAAACGAAATATATTTAATTTTTAAGATATTCCGAAATTGATTATTTGATCTGACCAACTTTTCACTCATTTTGCTTTTTCGTAAGGGCACTTCACTGGCTCGTCTTTTCATAAAGGCACTTTCTAATATGTATAAAACATAGTTTATAGAAGTTTAAATAACCCTTAAAGAGAAATACTGTATTCGATCCAACATCCAATCGTTACCCGATCCAACGGGTAACGTTTTTCTGGTTCATCATAGCTGGTGAAAATTATTTTTTTGCAGATTTTGCGAGCAGTGTAAGAAATAATTTAATTCCTTTACATTTACACTGGCTTTCTTTTTCCAAAATCTACGTTTAGATTTTGGCATAGATAAAGATTGAGTGAAATTATTCATAGTTTTTTTCAGTTAGTCAAGTGGTTCTTGTGAAATTTAGGCGAAGATGGGGGCAGAGATTGGAGCTCAGAACAGCATTTGCCATGAAAATAACTATAAAGCAGAGACAGTCTGGCAACATCTCTTCTGTGAGAAATAGGTTAAAGGGAAGAGGAAAGGACATCCAACACAAGAGTTCGAAGTGAATTTTGAACCCTGTAAAGGCAGGATATTGTATTTCTAGCATATCCTGTCGAGATGTGGCAACAGTACTCCATCCTTGGACGTACCTGGCTCTTATATAGGTACAGAATTTAATCAGCAGTGAGATATGTACTGCATCGATAGAAGGATCCCACCATTTTCCCAGCGGTCTTGACAACAGTTTTGACGTACGTGTTTCATTTCACATCAGGAGTAATGGTCAAGCCAAGGAGTATGTCAAAACATGGAGACTCACGAAGATGAGATCCATTCATTTCAATTGATGCCAGATGGGGATCAAAGCGTTGATGATGTTGATAAAGAAGCTTGATTTTAGAACCATTAAAAGTAACGTGACACCTCTTCTCCCATTGTACCACGTCCTCAAGATCAGAGAAGAGAGAATCAGAGAGAACTTGGTCGTTTACGGCTTTTGATGTGCTGCCATAGATGGTAGTACCGCCAGCATAAATGTCTACGAATAATCTAAGGATATGATTTTGAAGATCATAGATGTAGATTAGGAAGAGAGTTGGGTCCAGGAATGATACCTGAGGGACTTCAGCTTCTGATTCTACCGATCAACCACTACTCCTCTGAACCTGTCAGAGCGAAATGATTTGATAATTGAGAAGACATTTCCAGCTATACCGTAACTGGAGATCGTGTGAAGTAGACCTTTATGCCATACTCTATCTAAGGGCTTTAATATGTCAATAGCAACTGCACTTAAAGAAGCCTCCGTCAAGAGATTCGCTAATCCTATGAGATATAACCGTACGCACATCTGGTTTAGATCTAGCAGAACGGAAACCATATATGTCAATAAAAAAGTTGTTTTTTTCTGCTGAGGTGGGTGATGACTACTCTAATAAAGATTTCAGCAACGTACTCATGACGCACAGGATAATTATAGGTCTTAACTGAGAGGGAGATAACCTATCTCCTGAATTCTTAAATACAGGTTATACTGACGATGGTTTCAGGGTGTTGGGAAGTAATTCTCTTTAAGACAACGCTTAAACCGCTTTTTTAAGTATGAGTGCTGCTTCTGCTTGAAGCATTTTTAGCACTATAAAAAGAATGTCGTAAGACCCAGTTGCTTTACTAGAATCAAAGTGTTGATTAGCTTAGTAACATCACCCACGGATATTTGTATGACACATGGAGGGAGGGTTTTCTTTTACAGGAGGAAATACTGGGGTTAACGGCCTTGGTTGCATAGTATAGAAGTAGCTGCAACGTTATTGGCAAAGAGTTTGGCTTTGTTTGATGCTGACGTTATTATCTCAGGTCCATAGAAAGATATGGGAAAGAGCACGAGCCCCTGTTCACGATTCTGTTCGCTATTTGGCAAAACTGATGGGAATGAAGCCGCTAAGCAGTTACTTTGGACCAGAAGACTTAGCATAAAACTTATTGCGTTTTTGATTACATTTTTACAGTGGTTGCTAGCAGTCTTTAATGAGACTTTAATCTTAGTACATCTATTACGTTGGAAGCAATGGAAAAAGTGGTTTCTGTGTGCAATGGCAGCAGCACATTCTGGAGAGAACCGCGGTTGGCTATAAAGTTTTTGCTGGAATTGTCCGAGGGAATGAAACGGTCTGTACCTACAATTAACCATTCTGTAAGGTATGATACTATAGAGGGCACAGCCTTTTAAAACATGAAACGCAGAGATAGATATGATATAGATGTATGGAAGCTATCACAGTCAGTCACAATGTATCGATATACCGTACAATGGATAGGTACGTCTGAGGACTTATTAATTTCATTTTTATTTTAACTGATACAAGCAAGTGGCCGGAAGATCCTAGTGGATACAAAACGGAAGATGAACATATCTCAGGGAAGTTGTGAGAAAAAGGTCTAGAATGCCGGTATACTGCCCATCAGTGTCGGGCACACAGGTGGGTTCGTGAACAATCTGAGTGAGATTATACGCAAGTGAGAAATCATGACAGAACCAGCCCTCATCATTTGGCTTGTTTGAATGGTTTAACCACTCCACATTGTGAACATTGGTGTCTCCACAGACATGAAGGATGAGCAGACAGGATGTAGTAAATTTTCTCAGATATGCTTTTAAAGATAGTAACTCCGCTGTTGTGGGGGCGATAGAGAGCATATATAAACGCAGTAGTTTGAGCAAGTGCAATCCGGAAACACATATAGAGTAATAAAGGATCTTCTCTAGAGATGCCCCAACCACATGGTAAGCCATCTTTAATGTAGGCACATATTTCATGCCCATGGCGAGCTTGGGGTCAGATTTGGAAGGTAACTAGCTTTTAACTACGAACTCATCTAGTGAAATAATCAGTTCGATGCCATTTTCGCTTAGAGATAATAGGTCTAGTTTAGTCTCCTATAATGGGGTTAAACCTCCGGAAGGTTGTAACGTTGACCTCCTCCCCCATGTTGGAGAAAGTCACATTGTAGTGGGCGTTACATTGGATATTGGACATTCAGGTTTAATCGTGAATTTGTTCTAGATATATTTTATAGTGGTGTTTTGAGATTTGTGAAATAGGTCGACAGACTAGCTTAGAGCAGAGCAAAGAGGAAAAGTATGAGAGAAAAAGGAAATGAGGATAAATATTGTTTTGTAGCACATGATAAGTTGAAGCCGTTGCACTTGCTCACTAATACAGCATCGAGAAGCCCCAGAAGAAGCGACTGCATAGTCCAGAATTCATTCAGCAAAGGAAAATACAGCAGCCCCAGTACTTTGTACTTGCTGATAGGACAGCCTTCTTAGTGCTTAATCCAAGGTTAGGGTCCGTGGATATCAGGTGGATAACATCAGTCCAGGTAAAATGTTTATCTCCAGCACCCTTACTCGTGACATGGCCACAAGGATAAATATAGAAACAGAAAATTTCCAACATCTCTGGCGACTAGTCATTGAAAATACAGCCTACGTAGCATACAGCTTTTTCTTCTCCCTTTGTCAGAAAAATCACTCATTAAAATGAGGACGTACGGACAAATTAGTAGACGTGAGAGTAACAGGTGCTGCCAATAACGTATCCACAATGCATTGCCTACTCTCCATCTCTCTCTCTCTCTCTCTCTCTCTATATATATATATATATATATATATATATATATATATATATATATGTACATATACATATATATATATATATCTTTGTGTATTCATGCATATGCATATCTATTTACAATTATATTTCATAGAATAAGTATCCTTATTTTATAAATTATATTTCAATATATACTAATCAAAATGAGATATATGCGGGATATGAATTAACAATGTTTTACATTGTCCAAATACTTAAGCTCAATTTGTTTATACAATGAGCATCGTTTATACACTAATGGCGATTTGTATATGACTTCCCAATATGCTCAAGCTAGGATAGGGAGCATTATAATCATCAACTTGCAGTACTGTTTAGCTGTTTTGCAGCTGTTCAGTGCGGCTAGACAAGCTACTACCTCAAGCAAAAGTCGAAACCCGACAGCCCAAATGATAGTCGGAGGTTCTTACTGTTGCGCTATTAGACTGCTGTTGCTATGCGGGCAGTGAATTAAAAATATTTTGACATATATATATATATATATATATATATATATATATATATATATATATATATATATATATATATACAGGCGGCAAAGAGAACGTCCGCACTTGTTTTGTTTTTTTTCAAAAACTGCAAATTTAAGCTAAATTAAATGTAACTGTTCCAACAAACTATTCCTCATTTGATTAGTCTTTTATGTTTCTATAATTTTACCTGTTTATATTACACTTTTTAAATTGAGGACGCAAAAAGAAAGTCCACAAAATGGGGAATTGCTATTTAAACTTTAGGACATTAGTACAACACAAATACAACAGGACCGCGAGGAACTAGTTAATATTTAGTAGCATAACACTTCTGCAATTTTACATCCTGCAATCCTTTTGGAATTTCCTGAATTAAACTGCAGCAATACTCCGGGGAAAGAGCATCCTACTTTTCTGTAATTGCTGTCCAATGTTCTTCCAAATTTGAAATTTTATATTGTGTAGCTGTTGCTTGATATAATGCTATACGTTTTCGATATGATTGAGGTCTGGAGAGTGTGCAGACAAAATCCAAACATGGAATATTATGCTCTTCCAGTAATTTTTTGGTATTGCTAGCTGTGTGAATCGGAACATTATCCTGCATGAAGATGAGATTATCTTCCAAATTCCGACCTAAGTAGGGTAGAAAATGCTTAGTCAAGATATTAATGTACTTGGTCGAATTAATTCGACCTTACAGGTGAACTATAGGCCCTGAACCATTGGTACTAATAATGGCCCACACCAAAACTGTACCTCCACCACCTTGCAGCGTTGAAACAATGCACCCAAGATAAAATTCTTCGTGTTTCCTCCGACCGTGTTTCGTCGCTAAAAAGCACTTTTGGCCACTATGAAGTCATGGTCTTCATTGAATCAGACTAATTCCAGACTGCGCTTTCTCTTCTTTACAAGAATCATTTGCTTGCGTCTTGCAATATATCCTCGCAAATTAAATTCCTTTAATCTGTTCTTGAGAGTAGAAAGAGAACACTTTTTAACAAGATGGCACTATCGTTGCATTTGTTGAGGCGATCTTTATAGCATTGTCTTCCCTGTTAGAAGTAGCTGTAGTACGACCAGATTTAGGGGCATCACGAACACTGGCGGTGTTTTGGTTCTTTTGCCCGGTCTTCGTACCGTTTTCTATTCGCATTTCAATCTTCGACCGATTTCTCTATTGGATGAACCAGAAAGGTTGAGATTCATGTGCTCCTGACGATCACTAAGAGAAACTCGTGACATATGGACAAAATGTTACGCTGTATAACCTGGAACAACAACAATTACGACTGGAGATGCTTTGTTGCCTGTTGGTGAATATTTTAAACTGATTTAGAGGCGATAATTTAAGCTGATTTTAAGCGAATTTGTTGCTTCGGACTTTCTTTTTACCTCCTCAATTTGAAGTTGTTTTTTTTTTAATTTACGTGAACACTAGTATACTTTAATTCAAAGTCAAATATGAACAAGTAAAAATATGGAAGAATAAAATGCGAATGAAATGAGGTATAGGTTGTTTAAACAGTTGTATTAAATTTAGATTAAATTTGTAGTTTTTGTAAAAATTACAAGAGCGGACTTTCGTTTTGACGGCACTATATATATATATATATATATATATATATATATATATATATATATATATATATATGTGTGTGTGTGTGTGTGTGTGTATACATATATACATATATGTGTATATATACATATATACATATATGTGTATATATATACATATATCTATCTATCTATCTATCTATCTATATATATATATATATATATATATATATATATATATATATATGGGTAGTAAAATAAAATTGTTGGATCTACGTTCGCGCATGACTTCCATAGAATAGACGTATGCCACAAACTTTAACAAAGACGTGTGATATCTGTCTGCGTAAGTATACATTGATAATTATGTTACAATTTTAAGAAATATAGTATGATAAAATTATGGGGTGTATGTTCGCGCCTCAGTTCCATAGAACGGAAATATGTTACAAAGCATAACATTTTTTTAGATATTGATCCACACTGAATACTGTAATAAACGTGTTTTAGTTGGAACTGGGATAGTATAATAAAATAATAGGATCTATCTGGCTTTCATATAATGAGTTTTAATTTTTGTACTTAAATATAGTTTTAGAAAAATAAGTTGTTTATACATTATGTTTAAATCAATTTAGTTGATCGAAAGAGGATTTGACCAATATTTAAATAATCTGTTACATAAAAGGCAAAATGTCTGTGTGCGCGTGCGTGTTTATATGTCTCGAAAAAAACTTTCAACAGACGCGTCAGAACGTGACAAAATCGGTATCCTTTAAAAACCCGGTTTTTTCAAAAATCTAAAAATTGACAAATAACATTAATTCCTATACCGTCAACTGGGCAGTTTTCATTAAGGAGGGGTCGGTTTTTTCGTCGACATTTTCACAAGTAATCGTATCCTTTCGATTGACTACCCTTAATTCCAATGCTTGCAACTCCGGTTTCACGATGGACGTATGAGATCAGATGTTAGTTTTTTTACACCTACTTTTCCTCCTGCCGGTTACGGGTCTGAGCCTGCATGCACACATACTTTTTTATGACACCTCTCTCCACCCTACTGTTGTTTTGATTCCCTTCCGTTATTATCACTTTTTAACACGTTATGGATATCCCTAATAAACCACCTATACACACCCGGCCAACGCCGGGTACTACCTAGTTTATGTATATATATATATATATATATATTATTATTATTATTATTATTATTATTATTATTATTATTATTATTATTTATAGTTTCGCTGAAACGATATAATGTTATGCATTGTTTTGTTTTGTTTTTAATTTCAAACGGTGTTGATATAAGTTGAGATCTTTATACGACAATCATGTAATTTATCAACAGATTGATTGTTCTCATTGATGTTGCATTGAAATCAGACTTTTGCTGGACAGTCTTTTTCTTATACATTTATATTATTTTTGCTCAATATATTTGCTATCGCTTATTTTAAAAAATACTGTTGTAACGATGTTTTACCAGTGTGCTTTTTGGCCTTCTATTAATGGACTTAGTTCTATTCAATTTGTAGATTATATTGTTAAATGTGCATTAAATATGGAATGCATTACTATTTTTTCTTGATGTTTTCTAGTTATGTTTGCACTGTTTTTCTCTTAGAAATTGATAACCAAGTCACGAATGAATCTGAGTCACTGTAATTTTTGCTTCCAGGCGAGTCTATGGAATTACTAAGGCTAAATTCCGATCTATTTTACTAAAAGCTACATCGTTTACAATAAAATCAAAGTAATTTATTGGTCTCAATTCGTAAGAATACATATGTTTCTTGTTTATAAAAAAGGTGGTTATTTCAAATGTGATAAAGCAAACTAAATACTCATAATGAGATGATTCTAATATTTTCCGATTCCGACACGATTATCGACACTGTGCTAATTTTCCGAACCCGAGACAATTACCCGTCCCGATTCTGATTCTATTTTAATTTCTGAATATTAAGCTATAAAGGATATTATTTTATTAAGAGAGAAGGGGTTCGATTACTTCTAAAAAACGTGTGTTATGTATTGATTTGCGCATGCGTAATAATAAACTTTTAAGGGTTATCTGTAGATTTCGACCCCACTGGCAGTTTGAGATCAATAAATTTCTATCGTTTCATTATCAATCCGAGCCATCTAAAATTAAGTTTTAGATAAAAATAAACAAATAAAACCAATGAAATATATTGTTTTTCCATAAAAATAAGAATATACTTTTTTTTCAATTTCGATACGGATTCCGATGCACACAAATGTCTCGATTTTTCCGATTATTGTTTCCGATGAATCGTCTCGTCACTACTTAGGTTATCTGTTAAAACATTTATATTTAAATATTATACACCTGTTATATATAGTAAAGTGTCCTGTGTTGGGCGAGAACGGCCTTTTTTTAAGCGTCATTACTTATATTGTACTCTGAGTAAGAATTTGTCTGAGTAAAATATGTTTTCAGCAATCAAAGAATCGTGTATTGTGTGAATAAATATCCGAACTGTATTAGATAACTAATAAGAATTGATGATATGAGTATGTATAGTCTAAATGTTATTCTATTATAATCAAATCAGCTTTTAACTTCATGAAATTCAAGCTAATGCACTAATACACAACACATAGAGTACAGATAAAAGGCCAAGGTTTTCAACAGAATGCCCAATGTAAATGACGGCGGCTATAAAACTTAATTCTCGTCAACCTTTAAAACATAAAGATACACTTTTGCTCCATTATTATTTCTCTGTTATTGGTACTGATGTAGTTGTGCCTAAATCGAACGTAGTTATTTAGACTTTCGCCAGAATTCTTTTAACAACTCAATTTTAGCAGAACCTGTGTTAACACAAGCTTAAATTTACCCGTTTTCAGAAGTCGACTAGGAGAGCAGGCTTTCAAAAAAAATTCTCTTACTCAGTTAGCTAACGGAACCTAGATACAGGTTTTATACTCTACTTCCGCATGTCTTATACAAGACTTTATATTCTGTTTCAATATCCAAATCGATAATCATTGCTAATTAATATTTAAATTTAATTTTCTATTCTACAGTTTAATTTACAATCTAGTTTTTGCACTATTCTAACACATATAAATATATTTTCGATACAAATTTTATTTCATTCCTTAAATCTTTTGTCTGTTATATATCAATTGATGTGATTTAGGAAACCTGTTTTACAGATTAAATTTCCCGAAAGATCAAAACCTGTAGCCATAAAGTGGGATTGAATTTATTTTGAAATGTAACAAAACGACTTTTGAGAAAAAAAAATGAGCAAAAAACAAAACGAAAAACAAATAACAGAATAGTGAAAAATCGAATGATACCGGTACAAAATCAGAATGCACGACGTAAAGTAATATATTGTGCAGATATAAAATAAACCAACTACCCTATATAAAATAATGTAATGATGAAAAAGAGCTGAGGAGGAAGCAAATACAAACTGAAAGAAGAAATTAGTTATATAAAACGAAAACGCTGACAAAAATAGATAATGAAATCTGATCGAAAGTATGTTAAAGGAAATTAAATTTTAAAAGTTTTATAATACGAAATAATTCTCCTGTATTTGCAAATATCGGAAGTCGTGAAACCAATTTTGGAATTGAATTTTCAATTAGTTGTTACGAAAAAGCAGATTATTCATAAATAGATAAGAAAATCCTAACACATTTATTTTTCTTACCTCAGAAGAGACGTTCGATTTTTAAAAAAATAAGAGAATATAAACACCTTATTGAAACTTATGAAAATTTTGATCGAGACGAATTTTTGGTAATATATCTTTACAATATATAAATATATATCTTTACTATATATATATATATATATATATATATATATATATATATATATATATATATATATATATATATACGGGGTGACTACAAAAACCGGGCACCAACTCTAATTCGGCCCCGTTTCTTAGTGGTTTGTCCGAGCGAAATGTAACAGTGTATTCTTTGTCTAAGCTTCCACTGGGGTCTTGGTGTACTCACGTTTGTTGATTCTGGCTTGTCCTGTAAAATAGGGGTAATCGGTGAATAAATAAATGAGATATCACGTTTTTTGGGTCACTCTGTATATATATATATATATATATATATATATATATATATATATGTATATATATATATATATATAATGTATAATCTAGATAAGTATTCTATTGTGTCGATTGTAAGCAGGAAAGTAAACTGCTGACATAAGTAAAATCAAAGGAAGCTAATCAATTCAAACTTCCCAATAGTTTATGATTATATATTTCTGTATATGGCTTTTATTAGCTTTGTTAAATTTTAGTAAATGAACTTTTAACTGACAAAGTTCCTAATGAAAAGCGTAACATATGATGTAGCAACAATAATACAAAGCTTTCGAATTGAAAATATTCTTCTTAAATAGACTCTGTTTTATTGAAATTTACTGTGGCATCTAACTTTTACTTACAACTACAGTTATGATAGTTTGCTAGATAATTTTACGAATTCGTTACTGATAAAGAAGTGTGTAATATGAATTAGAATCAGAAAGCTGAATGTCAAATGTAATCGAGAGTAAATTTTATTCGATTTCAAAAAGAGACCAACTTTATCACGATTGGAAGCGAATGAAATCATTTGTTAATATTATTCTAGCTCAGTTTTTTTTTTAATAGTATTAAAGCTATGAGGTATATGTATATATATTTATATATATTTGGGCGATCAAGTTTCGACCCTGCCTGTAGGCAGTTTTCTGTCTAGCCGCACTGATTAGCTGTGAAACATTGAAACACTACTGTATGTGGATGACTATAATGCTCCCTATCTGGGGTTAAGCATTTCGAAAAGTGATAGACAAACTGCCATTAGCGTAAAAAGCGACGCTGTTTGTGTAAACAAATCGAGCGGGGGCATTTGGATGATGTAAAAACTAAGCGCCGTTAATTCATTACCCATTCAGGAGCAGCCGTATAGTGTAATGGAGAAAAGCCTTGACTATCATTTGAGCGGTCAGGTTTCGAGCCTGGCTTGAAGCAGTTGCCTGTCTAGCCGCACTGATTAGCTGCGAAATTGTACTGTATGGGGATGACTAGGTTAAGTCAATTTAGAAACTGTATAAGAATGACATTTGAAGAAAGTTGAAAAATAATGTCAAAAGTTACCAGAAGAAATATTTTCTGTAAAACTGTGTATTTTGTTGAGCATTTTAACTTAAATATCAAATAAATTCGGATTTTTGTTACGGTATCGGTGTCACTTCGAATACATACCACTTACATAAAATCCGAATATTAACAACTACAACAACAACACAACAACAAAACACAATACATAATAATATAATATATATTTTAAAATTTATTATTCCTTCTTTTTAGAGATTAAACGAAAATACCAAAAATAAAAAGGAATTAAAACGTTATAATATTTGATTAAATATGGAAATATCTATATATGGAAGTTTTGTTTGTTGAGTAAGTATATGGAATCACCGGTTGAAATTACGACTCCAATGCGTTTTTATATGTTTACTTATTACGTTTTTAATAAACTGTTGAATTATCTCTGCACCTTATTTTCTCTTTAAATATCGCTCCAAATTTTTATTAAAATAGACTTAAATATAAAAAAATACAACGCATATAATTATTCTGATATGTTTTTATTTTAAAACGATAGTGTTTATTCGTTACAAAAATTAATGCGTGCGGATCCTGTTTACATTTTTAATAATCTGTTGAATTATCTCTGCACCTAATTTTCCCTTTAAATGTCGCTCAAATTTTTCATTAAAATAGACGTAAATATAAAAAACACAATGATTTTTTTTTTATTTTAAAAAAGATTATGTTTATTCATAAAAAACTTTATAAGCCGAACTCAAATTTCTCTTAAAGGTAAGTAAACAATACTTTAACTTATTGTGTTTATTTCAAATTTTACTAAATTTATAAAAAACATGTTTAGGTACTTATGGACTTATGTTATCGTGCTGAAATAATAACAGTATTTGTTAGAAAAGTATCTAACATCGAATTTAACTTGAAAATACGATTTTTTAAAAATAGCACGGTAACATAAGTGCATAGGCACTACATTTTAAGATGACATTCATTTAAAAATTGTGTAATTAAATATCTGAGTGTATTTCCTCAGATATTTTATTACAGCTGCCCCGAAAATCTACAATTTCAACTCGCTGTAAAAATGTAATTAAATTTTCCGGTATGCTTACACCAGTAAATAAAAGGTATCTCCAATTTACCGACAGATTATTGTATATAGTTACTATTTAATAAATACTTATCCTCACCTTTCAAATGTTGATGTTTCTAAATTAATAAAAGGAAGTAATAGATATTTGGAAAGCGGTTAATCTATATTTACCTGTTTTAAGTGAAATGAGTATTTTAAAAAATGGTGGCTATATTATGTTTCAAGAAGGCTAAACAAATTAATCAAAAAACTCTCCCCGCTTCCAAAAAGAAATTCTGGATAGAAAAACTGGGTTGACTATTTGCTATTTCGTCATGTTCTTGCAATCTGCCCGTTTTTACTTGTGACGACTCTCATGTAAACTGCAATAAAGAGAATTTCCAGATTGAACACATTATTTGCACCTGTCCTCTTCAACAAAAGGTAAGTTATTTTCTATTTTGTCCAATGTCTTAGTGAGATCACCTTATACCCAAACCAATTTTCATATTTTAATGCAAACTAATGTTTATATTAATCTGTTTAGATGTATTTTAATATAAGTACAATCTGATTTTTCAGGTTCCAATTGAGGACCATACATACTTAAAGGATCAGAGGAGCAAAATACGGCCGAAAGATACTTTCCAGCCTGGTCCGGTTGATAAAAGGGATATAAAAAGAAAAAAAGAACGATAGTCGTTAATAAAAGATGTACATTCATCACCAACACATTCAACTGTAAATCTAAGTAATAATTCTCCCCCTCTTACTCATCTTACCAAAGTGAAGAACCAGAAGAAAAATACTTACAGTCAAAGATTCATTCAAAAGGAGCTTATAGGCTTATCAAATTTCCCAGATATGCTCTTCAGTTAATCTTGGCGCCAGCCTTGACAATGCTTTGCTCTTAGATTTTCAGGATATGGGCCTTCTTATACCCAATATTATTGTAAGCAATATTCTTATTGAAATAAGTAAAGAAGGCAGGGCAAAAACTAAAGTGAAAATAACTGCCCCCCCAAAAAAAACATAATGAAAGCGTGGACAATCTGATATGCATTAGAGTTGATGGGAGAATAGATAAAGATACACTGTTTTATAAAGAAATTGTGGAGGAAAATTGGCAGAAAACTATGAAAAAAATTAAGAGACCAGAACACCATTTAACTTTTACAATAGAGACAACATATGAAAGTAAATATCTGCCACACAGAGTTCTTACTAACAGTAGTACAACAGCTGTTGTTCATGCAGAACAAGGGATGGATGTTTTGCATGAATTCAACAGTGAAAAAAACTATCAAGGCTATCCTTGTTGACAAGACTAATGCCAACACAGTTTGTGAAGGTGGAATAGTTTTAGAAAATTCGTTTTTTAATCATTTTTTGAATGGTATTTGTACCAGAATAAATTATCTTCCAGTGCTCTTTTTGAAAACATGTGCAAAAAACTATACAAAATTCAGCGGGAATTATACTCAAATGATTGTCATGATTTACCCCAAATATCATTTTCAACTATTAGCATTCTAGCTAGGTTTAATTTTATAAATTGATGAAATAAATGGCTTCAGTTGTGATAAAAGATTACCGTATGAATGTACATTAGGTATTTCTAGAAGTATGGTTGACTCTAGATATGCTTCGTGGAAAATTGGTCCTTTAAACCAGGCAAGATAGCTAACTTTCGCCATCAGACTTATGTGTTTATGGACATGTGGTGCATACCTACCAAGGCTCCCAACAAAATTCCTATGGTTAATAAATGTTATTGTAAATGTGTATGCCATTTGTTAGTTTGAAATTAAAAAAAATAAATTCCACAATCAGCAAGTGCACATTTTTAATATGATCCTAAGAATAGACTTCGTGGAATAGACTTCGTAGTTTAGTGGCGGATGCCCTTTTCTCTACCCTGCAACCTCTCTCCCACAGAAGATACGTTGCGAGTCTATCCTTGTTTTATTGTTATTTTCATGGCAGGTGCTCGTCTGAACTCCAATCCCTGGTCCCCCCTCTTTCACGAAAAACATCCGTCTAGCATATATAAGGAATTTAATAAGGTCTGACACAAATGTTTACTTCATGAAACCTCTAGCAATGGAATGGCTGGAAATGTCCTCTTAAGCATTAAATCCTCCTGCTCTAATAGGTCTATTAAAGTGGTCATTAACGGGCAGAAATAGGTCACATTATTAATGCTGGCATGCCCCAAGAATCAATATTTGGCCCGACTTTCATTTTTAATCTTTATAAAGGACCCCACAAACCATATTTTTCGATCATTTGTCGACATCTATGCTGGCAATACAAATATATATGGCAACACTACAAAAGCCGACAAAGATCAGACGTTTTCTGATTTTCCCTCCTCCGACCTTAAACGTGTGCTACAATGGGGTAAGGAATGGCTGGTCAGCTTCAATACATCCCAAATTCAACTACTATCTGTTCATCACTAACGCTTATATCCCCATTTTTCCCCAATTGAAATGAACATCTCCTGTCTTGATGAAGCACTCTGTTTCGACTCATTGTTACCCACAATCTCAAATTAAAATGAGGTATCTCACTCCCGCCGTGATCCTCTACCTGTACAAAGCTATTTCGTTCTGAGAGGGAGTACTCCTATCACATCTTGTGGAGCTCTAAAATATACCCTTTCCAGTCTTGACAGAGTGCAGAACATCTTAATACTTAACCCTAATTCTAGAGTTGTCACCGAGCCTTGATAAATGTTGACCCTAAAAGTAAAAATAATAAAATGAAAATGGGGGGGCAGATTTTTCATTTGAAGTTTATTCATGATTTCTTATATCAATATTATTTTTATGAAATAAAAAGACACCTCCTGATTTTAAATACTGAAATTATTTGGTATTCACACAAATATTTAAGACAAACCTTGCAAAAACGATGAATTTTCTAGTATATTTATCTACGGCATTGATACAAAACGGTCAAAAACTGCATAGAGATAGGGGGATTAAAATGGGTAAAGGGATTCTATCGAAAGAAAAAATGTATATTAAATGAGTGTTGTCACAAACAATTATATTTTTTAATACATTTTTTATTATTTGATATTTTAATCTTAACAATTATTGAAATAAATTTAACGCGTTTTGGACTATTTTACCGATTTTGTTACGTTCTCCCAGAAATTTTGTAAAAAAAGACGATTTGAAGGAGGAAAGGATCTTTAGATTGTTATTTCTTCTTAATTAAGTGTGGTTTTCTCTTTGGTTTTGTTGGGTCAGGTCGGGTTCCTTGAATGGAAAATAAGGTCACGAGAGTGTCGTTTTTAAAATTTAAAAAAAAAACTTATTCATTTGTCCCCCCCCTTTCTTGTGAGTATGTGTGCGTGTGGTGTGTGTGCATATGTGTATTTGTTCTGTTACCTCGTTTCATAATTGTGTGTGCGTCTGTTTGCGTTGAGACGAGAGCGCTGTAATGAGTGTGTGTGTGTGTTTGTAAAATGTGTGTGCGTTGATAAATATCATGTATACACATCAACAGATTAGTAATCATTATGCTAGATATTATGTTTTTCTGATATATATGTATATATGTTTGATAAAGCTAAAAATATATATTACACATGAGCTTTCCGTAGAAAATGAAACTTTCATCTTAAGTCCAGGTATATAATACGATAACGACGTTTAAAATTAATAACGTTATCTACACTTATATGATTCTGCTTTTCTATATTTCAGGGCAAATGGATTACTCTAAACGTGATCTAACACATTTTAAACAGTAATGTGTAGTATATGAATTTGAAATTTACCATTAGTTGATATGATACTGTGGGTACATATTCGCTGACGACTACAATTAACATTCTAAAATATGTGTGCATTTCTTTACAGATATGTGACATTAAAATTATTGAGGAAGAGACCGCCTACAAATGCAGAATTCTATAGAGGGGATTCCTTGATGAAGCATTGTAATAGCTTTACTACAAATATAAATTTGATAAAATTCGTAGTAAAGAACGTATTAATTCTTTTACGACTTCATAACTCCATGCAATCAAACATTATAAAGCCTAAAACTTTAAATCAGCAAACTATCCTCACACAAGTTTTCCATAGAAATAAGTGTTTTTATTGCATTTAAAGTATGGAAACATCCAATTTATTATGTGTTTCAAAGTAAAAAAAAATGTATTTTCTCACATAGGCGAAATGTGGATTTTTTTTTATTCTAATGAGAGTTACACTTGCTTTCGAAGACACAATATTATGTTAATTTGAAGCAAATGTATATTTTTTAACCATGTTCAAGATGGCAAGCTCCAGTATTAAGAGCCTTTTTTGCACAGGTTTAACGGTTGCAGTTTGAAAGACTCCGATTTACCGCCATTTTGAAAAATAAAACTCATGTATATCTCGATAATATACCGTCCGTTCGGTCCGGAGGCGGGTTATAAAACAAGGAATGCAACATATTTTAATGTAAAATATCAAGGTAATATGAAAATAGAAATATATTAAAATACAATTTCGAAGAATGTAAATTTGATCAGAAATGATTCCGCAAAAATCGAAAGCTAATAAAATCAAGTTTTAGCAAAATTTCTTTATAAGCCTAACCTTGAATTTACAAAATATACGAACGTGATCGGATTAGCATATTTTAAAACAGGAATATATCATGCATATTCAATGAGAATAGCGATGTATAACAAAACGAGTCAAATGTTTCTATGCTCACTTTCTCGTGATCAAAGATGGAATATTTTAACGCTTGTATTAAATAATTGGTATTTGTATATAGGATTTATATCAAAGAAACCTGTGAGAAATAAATATAATATAAAACTAGATAGTCTTATACAAAGTGTATATAATAATAAAATAATTAAACTTTACGAAAAAGTAAAATATCATGGACCATTTTGGGGGATAATTACTAAGGTTTGATAAACAATTAAGATAACACGATGCATTACCGTTTTAATTATAAAATCAATAATTTGGAGAAAATTTATAACCTTGCTAAACAATTATATAGCATGATGTATAGTGGTTATCGTTATAAAATAATATTAATAAAAAAATTAATAAGATTTATAAAATGTGAATGTATCCTATACCTCTACAAGGCCACCATTCGCCCATGTATGGAGTACTGTTGTCAGCATCTGCTACTTGTCTGTCACCCCTGGACAGTTCAAAAGAGAGTCGCCAACCTGATAGATCCTGAACGGTAATCTAGGCCTTAGCCTGTCCCATCGACAAAATATTGCATCGCTTTGCCTATTCTACAAGTCTTTTATGGTGAATGCTCTTATGAACTACAAACACGTGTACCCCCTCGACTTGAATACCCCCGAAAAACCCGATTATATATATATATATATATATATATATATATATATATATATATATATATGTATGTGTGTGGGTGTGGGTGTGTATAGCTTACTATATATACATATATATATATATATATATAGTAAGCTATGTGATATACTAATCTCGGTACGTGATGTCGCCAAGCTAATAAAAAAAACTTGATTCTAGTAAAGCAACCGACCCTGACGGTATTCCAATAATAGTACTAAAAAAACAAAACAAAAAAACAGCACTAGCGCCCATACTTACAAAACTGTTTAAACGTTGTCTTAAGGAGAATTGCTTCCCATTACCCTGGAAAATCTCATCAGTATGCCCTGTTTTAAAGAATTCAGGTTATCGCTCATCTCCGTCTCAGTACAGGTCAATAAGTAACCTGTGCGCCATGAGTAAATTGCTGGAATCTGTATTATATATAGAAGCAATGATCTATCACAGCAAAAATAACATTCTTAGTGACACGCAATACGGTTTCTGTTCTGCTAGATCTACAGCAGATGTGCTTACAGTTATAGGATTAGCGAATCTCTCGACGGAGCCAACCTTTCTAGGGTAATTGCTCTTGACATATCAAAGGCCTTTGAAAGGGTATGGCATAAAGGTTTACTTCACAAGATCTCCAGCTATAGTATACCTGGACATGTCTTCTCAATTATTAAATCATTTCTTTCTGATAGGTCCATAAGAGTAGCAGTTGATTGTCAAAAATCAGAAGCGCACAGTATTAATGCTGGAGTCCATCAGGAGTCCATCCTGCACCCAACTGTTTTCCTGATCTACATTAATGATCTTCCAAATCACATCCTTACATCATCTGTAGATATTTATGCTGATAATACTACTATCTATGGTAGCACATCCAAGACTGTATATGACCAACTTCTCTCCAATTCTCTCTTCTCTGATCTTGAGCACGTGGTACAATGGAGAAAGGAGTGGCTAGTTACTTTTAATGCATCTATAACCAAGTGTCTATTTTTACATCATCAACGTTCTGATCCCCATCTGGCATCAATAGAAATGAATGGCTCTCGTCTTGGGAAGGCCTCATGTTTTGACAAGATTCTGGGCTTGACCTTTACTCTTGATATGGAATTGAACACGTACATTAAATATGTTGCCAGGGCCGCTGAAAAAATGACGGGATCCTTCCATCGATCCAGTAGATATATCATTGCTGATGCTATGCTCTATCTATATAAGAGCCATGTACGTCCAAGGATGGAGTACTGTTGCCACGTCTTGGCAGGAGCTGCTAGAAAGGACTTGCCCTGCCTTGATAAAGCTCAAAATAGACTTCGTAGCCTCATAGGAGATGTCCTTTTCCCTTCCCTGCAACCTATATCTCACAAAAGAGATGCTGCGAGTTTGTCTCTGCCTTCTCGTTATTTTCATAGCAAGTGCTCGAATGAGCTTCAATCTATAGTACCCCTTGCTAAACTGTTACAAGAAACACTTGTCCAGCTGAAAACACTATCAATAATTCCCCCAACCCCTCTATTTGTGGCTAAACCTAAACGTAGAAGTGCATGCCTGTGGAATTGCCTTCCGTTTTTCTGCTTTTCAGCTGACTACAATCTGATTGTCTTCAAGTCCAACGTAAACAAGTTCTTGATGTGCCGTTCCAGTTAAGTTAACAAATTTACCGAATTTTCATTACTAACGATTACTATATTGTGCAATTGACTACTGCACACACTTATCTCTTATCCTCGAGTTGTCTCTAGACCTTGATAAGTGATGATTCCTATGTAATAAAGCTAAGTTTTCTATGTATTGAGCACTGTTGAATAAATACTGAAAATTGTCTGCATATAATTATCTTCGTATATTCCTTTATAGTATTTAATGAATAATTATATATATATATATATATATATATATATATATATATATATATATATATATATATATATGTATATATATATATATATATATATATATATATATAAAGGAGATTAGAATAATAGTCTAAAGAGCTAAGTGTATTTTAATGTAATAGTGAAATTACTAGTTTAATTAAAATACAGGAAATGCTCGTTGTAATTTAGATATATAATAAGCTCGATAGTTAAATGTCCTAGAGCTAATTCAATATTAAGTAATGTGATATATAATTTAAAAATTTACAAAAATTTTAAAATTTAAAAATCAAAATTTAATTAAATTAAAAATCAGTTTCATAAGAAGGAACAACAACAAAGTCAATTATCTGTACGATCGTTTCGGAAATCCGTGCTTTTTATTTGTGGTATACATGAAGTCACGTAGAACAATTATACATAGTTTTTTTGGTAAGCACGGTCTCCTCATCAGCAAATTTAGGAGGATTTCTATTGAATTGAAAAGACACCAAAATCCTCCTAAATTTGCTGATGAGGAGACCGTGCTTACCAAAAAAACTATGTATAATTGTTCTACGTGACTTCATGTATACCACAAATAAAAAGCACGGATTTCCGAAACGATCGTACAGATAATTGACTTTGTTGTTCCTTCTTATGAAACTGATTTTTAATTTAATTAAATTTTGATTTTTAAATTTTAAAAATTTTTAAAATTTTTAAATTATAAATCACATTACTTAATATATATATATATATATATATATATATATATATATATAATATATATATATATATATATATAGAGAGAGAGAGAGAGAGGGGGGAGAAAGCGAGAGAGATTACGGTTTTATTTTTGTTAACGAGATGAATGTTTTATCAAAATATTTGACAGAAAAATATTTTTTGTTATTCAAGTATATTGTTTATTCGAAAGGTTAATTATTGAAAGTTATAATTTAAATATATTTTTTTTAATTATTACTCGCAAAAATTGGAATAAACAACACGTTTGTATAACAAAAATATGTTTCTGTAATCAGTTTTTATATGGAAGCGCGGCTCGCGCATACATGGCGTAATCTTGAGATTAAATTTTCACAGTGTCCGCATCAAATTAAGGTGCATTCTGAAAATAACTCGTCAGCTGTTGTCTACAAAATTGTTTATTTCGTTTAGTTTATCACCGTAGACATGAACCTTTACGTATAATCAAAGAACATAATCTAATAGGATAAAATTGTACCAACAAGATGGCTAGTTAGCAGGTAATTTTACGTGACATTATTCACTCATTAAATAATTTTATCAGTGAAAATGAATAAATTTGCACAATTTGCTAACGCTACTTTTATCTCTTCATTGTAATTGGAACAAGCTTGACTCCAGACAAACGATAGTAGCGAAATCTGCTATTGCGATAATAAAGCTTTGTCAATTTAAAGTGTTCCGATTCTTAATACACCATGTAAATATATATATATACATATATATATACATATATATATGTATATATATGTATATATAAAAATATATATGTTTATATACATATATATATATACATATATATATGTATATATATGTATATATAAAAATATATATGTTTATATATATATATATATATATATATATATACACACATATATATTCACCACTGTGTGACGGGCAAGTTGTTAATTAAATATACACTTGAGGAGGAATATTTACGGGCACTGATTCGTAGTTCGATGGTTAGAGCGGCCGACTGTAAACACGACGGTTGTAGGTTAGATCCACGGAAGTTTAAAATTTAGTACAATGTATTATTAGTTTGAGCTTTTTGTTTTGGTCTTTGGGTCTGCTGTATCTTTTAATTAGGTTCGTTATTATTTTTCCTCTGTTTTGTAGTTATTGTGTAATTGGGTTTTATCGTATACTTTGATGGTGTCGGTTTTGTTAGGATTAGGGTTCACTTTTTTTTATATTGCAGAATGAGTTTTAATAGAGTTGTATGTCCTTATCAACGATTTTATTGGGAAAGTAAGTGTGTATTAGTGTTTGTTTGCGCACAACGACTAAAATTACTAGAAGCCATACTTATAAAAACCTACAACCACTTTTTAACCGGATCTCATTTAACACCAGGACGAATATATTAACAGTATTTAATAACTAACAAAAAAACTAAATAAATCAATTATAAAATAGGAAAATCAAAATTAGAAAATAAAAAAAATTCGCCCCCAACCTTTCTGCACCCGTTTTATATTATATGCTAGCTGAAATTAAGTCGGCTACACGAATGGAAAAGATATCCAGAAAAATCAGGAAAAACGATTAACCCTGTCAGGCTCAATCAGACGTGCCTGCATAATGACTTGCTGCCAAAATGTAAATATATATATATATATATATATATATATATATATATATATATATATATATATATATACATATATAATGAGAGTAAGAGAGAGAATAATTGGTGTTTTGGTCATTGCGCTTGATTGTAAATATTCCATGTAAAATATTATTGAGGCCTTTATAAGCGAGGTGAATATAGGAACCGTATTTTCTTTTATTGAAATTATTATAATTCTTACTTCAGAATTTATAAACAACTATTTAAGAACGCATTTAGAAACCCTTTCAATGGCACATGTATTTAATTTTAATTTAGCCTAGTATATAAATACTCTCTCTCTCACACACACACACACACACACACACATATATATAGATATAGATATAGGGAGAGAGAGAGACAGACAGACGGAGATACATAGACGTCTGGACATAGTTATAGATATAGATATTTTTACACCTATAATTTTAACGAATTTTCGACGCTTCTACAGAATATGGGCGAGATTTTGTAGTCAATTAATCAAGGTTTCACCTGATTTTTTGTCTATTCTAACAACTTAAAATGGCAGTTTCTGAATTATGCAGTCGGCATTACCTGAATATTACTGAATTATCAAATAAAACAACTGTGTGTTTGCAATTGAAAAATTGCCGCCATGTAGTTAAGTCAAAACGGCAAATTGTCCTCCCTTTTGAACTATTCTTTGTATTTCAATCGTTTCCATAAAATTCTATTTTTTTATTCACTTTAAATTGTCTACCTCATCGATTTGCGTCATTTTTTTTTAATGTAATCATCGTTAAAATGCGAGGAATAAGTGGATTCCATTGTTCACATGTGAAATTCAGTATTACGAGTTCCGAAATTTCGTCGCAATAGTGTAGTACACCGAATTTTCGTTTAGTTTAGGAATTATTTTTTTTACATAGAGGCCAACATTTATCAAGGTCCAGAAGCCACTCCGGGATAAGGGTTATTGCGTGTACACTAATCAATGGGATAGTGTTATAGTATTCGTTAGTATTGGCGATTTGACAAAGAGTCATTACTAAAGGGTCAGTACATCAGGAATTTGTTTATGATGGACTTGAAGATATTCAAGTTGAAGTCAGGTGGGAAAAAGGCAAGCGGTAGAGAGTTCCACAGGCGTGCAGTTCTAAGAAAGAACTTTTGTTCATGGATACGTTTTGATTTAAGCACAGATAAAGACTGGAGAAAATTATTGGCAGTGGTTTCAGC
>NC_136489.1:81342687-81465187 GCF_053919585.1 Euprymna scolopes | reverse complement strand
TTTTTGCCTGAGTCTCACTTCATTAAGCTATATGGGATTGCCTCGGGACTACCTATCATCTATCATTTTACATATATATATATATATATATATGTATATATATATATATATTCTATAAATCATGGCAGTAGAATTTAGTTTCCTAGAAGTACATCCAATGAAACAACATGTTTCTAGCAAAAAGTGCTCAATGAGTAAACAGATCAGGTATATTAAATTTATTTATACAAACATTGATGGCTACATATGTGCATACATGTTTCTGTAATCAGCCGTGTTGGGGAGATTGCGTCTTCAAGCCGCGAATATTCTTCGAAAAATGACCGCTGAAGACACCTAAAAAAGCATTTCCTTATTTTCTTTACAAAATGTTTGTAAACGAAATAAGGAAATGCTTTTTTGTGTACGTGTCTTGACATGTCAGTTTTGAAAGATTATTCGTGGCCTGAAGACGTAACCTCCTCAAAAAGGGTGATTACAGAAACATGTATGCACATATGTAGTCATCAATGTGTGTATAAATCATTATATATATATATATATTATATATATATATATATATATATATATATATGAAAAATCATTATTGTCTATAGATAGCGATTTTTTTTATTTTACTTTCTTTTTTTGAAATTGTATTGTTATGTATGTTTAAATAATATAAGGTGTATTGCTCTTTTGGCAGTATTAGAAGCGTTTCTTGATGGTGTATTTTGTTTACAAATAATTATAGATCCAAATTTATACATAATGTTATAACTTTTATTACCATATTCCTTCAATAAATACCATAAATAATTTTATCTCGAAGACATGAAGTGTTCAGGGTTTCCGAAAAATAAGTGTATAGCGTAAAGCTGATGTACTCGAACTTGGCAGTTTGGCACGAAGGTAACTACAAATATAGTGATGGGTTAATTTTCGTACACGTTATCTTCCAAAATAAAACCTATTTTAATCAAATTATTACAATATATTATTCTCTCTACATGCGAAGATTTTGTACAATATGCGTGTACATCTAAGCAGAAATTAATGTCTAACTTGCATTTTCCGGTAAATCATGATGCTAACTATGTATTACAACTCTTGTCTATAAACCTTATATTTCTTTTCCGCATTATCCGTCTTCATTACGTTAATTCCATTTATTACTTTGCGTTACGTTATTGCTTCTAATATTTCTCAATGTATAAGCCTTCGCGCTCTGTCTCCATTCCCTACGTCTCACAACTTTTCATCAGCTTCGCTCTTCGATTTAGCCTATGAAATAACTAACAAGATTAAACAAAATAAATAAAGGATGTTTATCTGGATTAAGTAGAAACTCTACATTAGAGATTTACGTTCTAAAAAGATTAATTAGCTTATTATTTATATCCCTTGTTATTCAATTTATTCATTTTTTTCTTCGTCTAAATTTTATTTAAAAACCTAAACAGTTACTTTTGGGATATTTATTGAGACCTGGTTTTACGAGGCAATAAACGACGGCCAATGCTTGGCATGCCTAAAATATGTCGAAATTGCCAACGTGAAATTTATAACTTATAATAAGAAGGTAGAACCCAATGAGTAGTCCACATCCAGGTGATTAAACAGTTTTAAGAGATTAATTTTATCGGCGATTTATTCTAATTCATTGTCAAATGATGGAGTTTTTTTTTAATTAAATCCTTCAAAATAATTAATGGCATTTCAAAACCTTAAACAAGGAGAAGTGGTTGAGCAATTTATTTTCAAGATGATGTACTAAACGCGAATTTGTCTTCGAAATTATATTATAATAGAGTGATATATTTTGACGCAAAAAAAATAATAGGTTTAATGTAGAAAAAGTTCCCAAAATAATGCATGAATAGCAAAATAATATCGAACAAAATCAGAGCCAACTCATATGTATATTCATAGTAAATAAACTATTATATAATTAAATCAAATTTTAAAACGAGATTATATGTAAAATGTTCTTAGAGAGTAACTCAAGTAAAAATTCTCTATTTTAAAGTTTCTATTTTATATTCAAACATCTATTCAGCAAAATTATTTAGTTTAATAGATATATTTTTATTAGCCTTAGAACATTATTTCTACTTACCAGTTTTATATTCCTCTTTTTTGGGTAAACTTTTTTTTAAGTTTTAATGTTTAACCGCTGGAAATATATAATTGTCCATTTTTTATATCTAGATTAAAAGTTACCATTTTTTTTTTTACATTTTTCAAAGTTGCCTTCACATTCGTCTTATTCTAGTGTTTTTAATAGCATGAGTACTGAAGTTAAAAAAACAACAACAACAACAAACCACTGTGTATCTGATTGCATCCAGCTTAAAAAAAGACAGACGTAAAAGTAACTTTATTCAAGTATTGCTATTAAATTATATATTGACATAATTCTAAATCATATAATTAACTTTTAATAACTATATTAAGTATTGGAAGTTTGTAACCTTAATAGTTGGCTATATGGTTGCTTTATAAAATAAATTACTACTACAAATAGATTGTTAGTATATAAATATGCTTTCATATAATTACGTATAAAGGTAATAACAACAGTCATTGATAAAAAGTCCACATATAAATACATATGCATAAATGTTTATATTATTGCATATACATGTTTTAAGTTTCTTAATTACTATATATATGTTAATATAAAGAAAAATTCACAAGTATATATATAAATATAAGTAAAACATGTAAAAACAATGCACGTGTCTTACACCTTGTTGACTTTATTATATAAGATCATGTTATAGACGAATACATTAATTTATCTACAAAATAAAGAAAGAAATAATTAGTAAGATAAAATGCCTTAACACATATGGAATAGACACAAAGTATGCAATATAAAACAGCCATGGTGATAATAAAAAACAGCCCTAGGACATGGAACACTACGTTAGATCAGAATAAAGATACTTACGCCCTTATAGTAAAGTGTAGGCATAAAAAATTCCTTCCGCCGAGATACTCTGACCAGTCTTACTCTCCCTTACTCCTTATTGTTCACCTTCCCACATCTCCACTCCCTACCCCCTCTTCCTGCACTTATGAACTATACCCTTTCTTTTTCTAGCGTTTAAGTAACACCTATAATATTGCTTCTTCTTTAGATCTGATGAGTTGGTCTCTCTGGATTGAGGTTCCGTTAAAACATGTATGCACATATATAACCAAGATTAACCAATAATATTATAAGTATAGTAGGCACACACACACACACACACACACACACACACACACACACACACACACACACACACACATATATATATATGAGATTTGATATAAAATACTACATAAATAATTTCATGATAAACTAGGCTGAAGCTAACGCAAAATATTAAGTAGCAATCCTGACCGCCTAGCCATCAATTCGTCCCAGTTAGCACATATGCTTCCCGCCATATGGACCTGATTCTGCGCCCTTGTGTTGTGTTGTTTTATCATATTGCATCACTACTCTGACTTATTTTTGTGACCCTAACCATCATTTCGAAAAAAGTAACTAAAAAGCCGACTTCTTCTATGCACATATATAAAAGCGAAAATGTATGTATGTATGTATGTATGTATGTATGTATGTATGTATGTGTGTTTGTATGTCTGCTAAAAACTTACGACCGACAGAACAAAAATTTACAAATTTGGTCTCATATGAAAGCCCGACCCTCCGGACGACAAATATCGAATTTTTAGCCCAAAAGTCCAGTCTAAGTTAGTCAACTGACTCTTTTTCTACAGGGGGAAGTGACATTTTAACGATATTTATATGTAATTTAATAAACGCTGAGTCATGTCATGTGACCTTTACGTAAGCAAGCTGTAATGGCTGTCTGTACATGAAACCATTGATTATAATAAGAGTGCGTTATCGGTAATAAAGGCGACTGTCATACACATCAAAATATTAACTTTCGCGTGTGAAAACGTTACCAAAGTTATTAGCA
Organism: Euprymna scolopes; assembly: GCF_053919585.1. Lineage (NCBI taxonomy): Eukaryota > Metazoa > Mollusca > Cephalopoda > Sepiida > Sepiolidae > Euprymna > Euprymna scolopes. Next base: position 81,461,225 of record NC_136489.1, on the reverse strand, counting down.
GGTTAAAAATACTTAGATATGATAGTTAAACGAAAAATAACAAGCTAAAAATGTGAAGTAAAAAAAAAAATACGCTTAAAAATATTAACGATCGATGTTTTTACAAAAAGACAAAGCCAAACGCCATTTTCTTTTTTAGTAACACTATTTCTCTTTAGAGTAAGGAAGAGGAAGAGAGAGAGGGGGAGAGAGACACACACACAAACACAGAGACAGAGAGACAGAGAGAGAGAGAAAGAGGGAGAGAGATGTCTAGATAGGAAACAAGATTCGTCTTACTATGTTTTAAAATGTAAACATTACATATACGAAATATGAGTGAATGGATTGGATCACATCCCAAGCATAAATCCTCCTTATTTTCGAGTAACGTTTGTTTCTCTACAGCTTGAGATCCCAGGTATAACCTCCCGCTTATTTTCTTAGTGGGGGAGGGCGAAAGATGAGATCGCTTGAACTTCAAGAACAGATACTACACTTTGATCTTAGCTAAAAGACCAAGTCACCGTCTTATATAGCTTAATTTTCTACCGAGCATTATCTTCGATTATACAAAGATGCATAATTCATATTTATCGATTTCTGCATTGAGACAAGATATCATATTCCAAAAATCACATCTGAACTAAAAACATTATTTAGAAAGCCATCCTTATTTTCGAGTGACGTTTGTTTCTCTAAAGCTTGACATGCAAGCATGACCTCACCCTTATTTTCTTAGTGGGGCTGGAGGCGAAAGATGAGACCGCTTGAATTCTAAGAACAGATACTACACTTTGATCTTAGCCAAAAGACCAAGTAACCGTCTTATACAGCTGAATTTTCTAATGAGCATTATCTTCTATTATAAAAAGATGCATAATTTATTTTATCGATTACTACATTGAGACAAGATGTCATATTCCAAAAATCACATCTGAACTAAAAACAGTATTATTGAGAAGGCCATCCTTCTTTTCGAGTGACGTTTGTTTCTCTAAAGGTTGATATGCAAAGTGGTGGTGGAGCGAAATATAAAACCGCTTAAATTCTAAGAAAGATACTACACCTTGATCTTAGCCAAAATTCTTAAATAAAAACATTATTATTCAGAAAACCATTCTTAGTATTGGGAGGTTATGTTTTTATATAATCTTCAGTTAAGGAGGAAGGGTTTAAGGAATTTATATAAAAGTATTAAGTACTAGCAGATACCCGACGAAGGTGGAAATATATTGAATGTTTCCTAGCAAATACCTAGCGTTGCCTGGGATCGAATAAGATTGGTTGATATATGTACTAGCCCACTACCCGGCGTCCCCCGGGATTGTATTACATAGCTTCACTAGCAGAATACCCGAGGTAGCTGCAGATTGGATAAAATTTGTGTATATGTACTAGCAGAATACCCAGTGTCGCCCGGGATTGTATGACATAGCACTAGTCTGACATATGTACTAGGCATGGCCTGGGATTGCATAAAATTCATGGAATTTTTACTAGCAGTAAACTCTGCGTCATCTAGGATTTTAAAAAATTGGTTGATATATGTACTAGCCAAAGACCCAGCGTCGCCCGGGATTGCATTAAATAGGTGGATATATGTACTAGCAAAATACCTGGCAAAGCCCGGGATTGGATGAAGTAGGTGTATATGTACTAGCAGAAATGCTGGCTTCGCCTGAGATTGTATAACCCAGGTGGATATGTACTAGCAGATTACCATACGTCACCCAGGATTGTATGACATAGGTGAAGTATAGGTCCGTATGATCATTTTGAAGGTGGTTGTGCAGTATAGATCTGATTTGACAATTTCGAAGGTGGTTGTGCAGTATAGGTCCGCTTTGACAATTTTGAAAGTTCTTACTCAGTATATGTCCGATTTGTCAATTGTGCAGGTGCTTGTGAAGTATAGGTCCGATTTGAATGATTTTAAAGGTGCTTGTGCAGTATAGGTTCGCTTTGACAATTTTGAAAGTGGTTGTGATGTATAGGTCCGATTTGAAAAATTTGGAAGGTGCTTGTGCAGTATAGGTGCAATTTGACAATTTTAATCATGCTTGTGCAGTATCTGTCATATTTGACAATTTTTAAAGTGATCGTGCACTATAGGTTCGATTTGAAAAAGTTTGGAGGTGCTTGTGCAGTAGAAATCGTACTTGACAATTTTGCAGTATAGGTCCGATTTGACAATTTTTAAGATGCTTGTGCAGTACACATCCGATTTAACAATTGTGGATGTGCTTGTGCAGTATAGGACAAATTGGTAGAATTTTGTAAGTGCTTGTGCGGTATAGGTACGATTTCACAACTTTGAAAGTGCTTGTGCAATATAGATCCGATTTGAAAACGTTTGAAGGTGCTTGTGCAGTAGAGGTCCGATTTGGGCAATTTGGAAGGTGATTGTGCAGTATATCTCCGATTTGAAAAAAATTCTGGTGATTGTGCAGTATAGGTCCGATTTGAAAAAATGTTAGGTGCTTGTGCAGTATAGAACCGATTTGATAAATTTAAATGGTGATTGTTGAGTATAGGTCGGATTTTAAAAAATTTAAAGGGGTTGGTGCATTATAGGTCCGATTTGAAAAAAAAATCAAGGTGCTTGTGCAGTATAGGTCCGATTTCACAATTTTTAAGTTGTTTGTGCAGATATGTCCGATTTGACAATTTTGAAGGTCCTTGTGCAGTATAGGTCGTATTTGACAATTTTGAAGGGTCGTATGCAATATAGGCCCGATTCGACAATCTTTTATTGTGATTGTGCAGTATAGTTCAGATTCGAACATTTTGAAAGAGTTTGTGTAGTGTGAGTATTATTTGAAACATTTTTGAAGGTGCTTGTCCAGTATAGGTCTGAGTTGAAAAAATTTAATGTGCTTGTGCAGTATAGGTCTGATTATAAAATTTAAAGTGCTTGTGCAGTATAGGTCTGAGTTGAAATATGTAAGGTGTTTGTGCAGTATACGTCCGATTTGAAAAATATTGAGGGTGCTTGTGCAGTATAGGTAAGATCTGAAAAATGTATATGGTGCTTGTGTAGTATAGGCCCGATTTGAAAATTTTGAATGTTCTTGTGAAGTATAGGTCCGATTTGACAATTTTGAACGTGTTTGTGCAGTATATCTCCGATTTGAAAATTGTTCAGGTGCTTCTGCAGTATAGGTCTGATTTGACAATTTTGAATGTGCTTTTGCAGTATAGGTCAGATTTGGAAAAAGTTGACGGAGCTTGTGCAGTATAGTTCAGATTTGACAATTTTCAAGGTGATTGTGCTGTATAGGTCTGGTTTGAAAAATTGTTAACGTACTTGTGCAGTATAGGTCCGATTTACAATTTAGAAGGTGCTTGTACAGTATATGTTCGATTCGACAATTTTGAAGATGATTGTGCAGTATAGGACTGATTTGAAAAATCTTGAAGGTGCTTGTGCAGTATATGTCCGATTTGACAATTTTGAAGGTGCTTTTGCGGAAAGGTCCGAGTTTCCATTTTTTAACATACTTGCGCATCATATGTCTGATTGGAAAATAATTTAAGGGGCTTGTGCAGTATAAATTCGATTTGAAAATGTTAAGCAGGCTTTGCAGCATAGGTCGGATTTGAAAATGTTGAAGGTGCTTGTGCAGTATAGGATCGCGTTTACAATTTTGAATGCCATTGTGCAGTGTAGGTCCGGTTTGACAATTTTTAAGGTGCTTGTGCAGCATATATCTGATTAGAAAAATTGTAAGGTTGTTGTGCTGTATATGTCCGATGTTATATTGTGAAGGTGTTTGTGTAGTATCAGTCTGATTTTACAATTTTGAAGGTTCTTGTGTGGTATATGTCCGATTTGAAAATTTTAAGAGGCTCGTGCACTATGAGTACGATTTGAAAAATTTTAAGGAATTTTATACGAAATATAGGTCCGATCTGAACAATTTTGAAGTTGCTCGTGCAGTATAAGTCCCCCTTAACAATTTTGAAGGTGCTTGTGCAGTATATATCCCAATTGTAAACATTTTAAGATGACTGTGCAGTATACGTCCAATTTGAAAAAATATTGAAAGTGTTTGTGCACTATAGGTAAGATTTGAAAAATTAATGCGGTGCTTGTGCAGTATATGTCCGATTTGCACAGTTTTTAAAGTCTTTGCTGTATAGGCTCGATTTTAAAAAAATTTGAAGTTGCTTGTGCAGTATAGGTCAATTTGAAAATTTGAAGGTGCTTGTGCAGCATAGATCCGATTTGCCATTTTTAAAGGTATCTGTTTTGTATATGTCTGATTGGAAATATTTTGAGGTGATTGTCCAGTATAGGTATTATTTGAAAAATTTTAAGGTGGTTGCGCAGTATATGTCCAATTTGAAAATTTTTACGATGCTTGTACTGTATAGTTTCATTTGGAAAATTTCCAAACGCTTGTGCAATATAGGTCGGATTTGAAATATTTTAAAGGTTCCTGTGCAGTTTAGGTCCGATTTTACAATTTTTAATCTCCCTGTGCAGTGTAGGTCCGATTTGACAATTTTGGAGGTGCTTGTGCTGTATATATCCGATTTGAAAAAAATGTAGGTGCTTGTGCAGCGTAGGTCCGATTTGAACATTTTAGATGGTACATGTGCAGTATGGGTCCGATTTCACAATTTGGAGGATGCTTGTACACTATATGTCCGATTTGAAAAATGTTATGATGCTTGTGCAGTATAGGCCTTATTTGACAATTTGGAAGATGAATATGCTGTATAGGTCCGATTTGAAAAGATTTGCCTTTTTTAAAGTGTCTGTTTGTATTTTGAAGGTTATTGTGCAGTATAGGTCCGATTCAACAATTTAGAAGGTGTTTTTGCAGTATGGTTCGATTCGACAATTTTGAAGGTTATTGTGCAGTATAGGTCCGATTTGAAAAAATCTTTATGGTGCTTGTGCATTATTGGTCCGATTTGAAAATTTTAATATGCTTGTGCAGTATAGTATCGATTTTGAAAATTTTAAAGTGCTTGTGCAGTATAGGTCGGATTAGAAATATTTTGAAGGGGCGAGGGCATTGTAGGTTCGATTTTCCAATTTTGGAGCCGCTTGTGCAATATAAATCCGATTGGAAAATTGTAAGGGGCTTGTGCAGTATATGTCCGATTTGACAATATTGAAGGTGCTTGTGCAGTATATGTCCGATTTGAAAATTTTTTAGATGCTTGTACAGTATAGCTCTGATTTCACAATTTTGAAGGTGATTGCGCTGTATAGGTCAGGTTAGAAAAATTCGGAAGGTACTTGTGAAGTATAGGTCCGATTCAACAATTTAGAAGGTGCTTGTTGCAGTATGGGTTAGATTCGACAATTTTGAAGGTGATTGTGCAGTATAGGTCTGATTTGAAAAATCTTGATTGCACTTGTGCAGTATAGGGCCGATGTGACAATTTTGAAGGTGCTTGTGCAGTAGAGGTCTGAGTTGAAAAATTTTAATGTGCTTGTTCAGTATAAGTCCAATTTAAAAAAAAAAATAATGTGCTTGTGCAGTTTAGGTCCGATTATAAAATGTTAAGGTGCTTGTGCAGTATACGTCCGATTTGAAAAAATTGAAGGTGCTTGGGCGCTATAGGTAAGATTTGAAAAATGTATATTGTGCGTATGTAGTATAGGTCCGATTTTACAATATTGAATGTCCTTGTGCAGTATAGGTCATATTGACAATGTTGAAGGTGCTTGCGCAGTATATGTCCGATTTGAAAAAATGTTAAGGTGCCTGTGCAGTATAGGTCTGATTTGACAATTTTTAAGTAGTTTTAGCAGTATAGGTCATATTTGGAAAATTTTGACGGTGCATGTGCAGTATAGGTTGGATTTGACAAATTTCAATGTGATTGTGCTGTATAGGTTTGGTTTGAAAAAATTTGAAAGTACTTGTGCAGTATAGGTCCGATTCAACAATTTAGAAGGTGCTTGTGCAGTATCGGTTCGATTTTACAATTTTGAAGACTGATTTGAAAAATCTGAAAGGTGCTTGTGCAGTATATGCCCGATTTGACAACTTTGAAGTTGCTTCTGCTGAAAGTGTCGATTTTCCAATTTTGAAGCTGCGTGTGCAGTATGTCTGATTGGAAAAATTTTAAAGGGCTTGTGCTGTATAGGTTCGATTTGAAAATGTTAAAATGGCTGTGCAGTATAGGTCGGATTTGAAAAATTTGAAGGTGCTATTGCAGTATAGGTCCGAGTGTACAATTTTGAATGTCCTTGTGCAGTGTAGGTCCCGTTATAATGTTTAAGGTGCTTGCGCAGCATATGTCAGATGAGAAAAATTGTAAGGTGCTTGTGCTGTATATGTCCGATGTTACATTGTGAAGGTACTTGTGCAGTATGAGTTTTGTTTGACAATTTTGAATGTGCTTGTGCAGTATAAGCCCTATTTGACAATTTTGAAAATCCTTGTGCAGAATAGGTCCGATTTTTAAAAAAATTAAAGTACTTGTCCTGTATAGGTTTGATTTGAAAAATTTTGAAGGTTCTTGTGCAGTATAGGTCCGATTTGAAAATTTTTAAGATGCTTGTGCAGTATAGTTTTGATTTGAAAAATTTTAAAGTGCTTGTGTAGTATAGCTCTGATTGGAAATACTTTGAAGGTGTGTGTGCAGTGTAGGTCGGGTTTTAAATTTTGGAGGTGCTTGTGCAGTATATAACTGATTGGATTTGTTAAAGGTACTTGTGCAGTATATGTCCGATTTGAAAAATGTTAAGGTGATTGTACAGTATAGCTCTGATTTTACAATTTTGAAGGTGATTGTGCTGTATAGGTCCGGTTTGGAAAATTTTGAAGGTACTTGTGCAGTATAGGGCTTATTCAACAATTTAGAAGGTTCTTGTGCAGTATGGGTTCGATTCGACAATTTTGAAAGTTATTGTGCAGTATAGGTCTGATTTGAAAATTCTTGATTGTGTTTGTGCAGTATAGGTCCGATGTGACAATTTTGAAGGTGCTTGTACAGTATAGGTTCAATTAAAAAAAATTTGAAGGTGGTTGTGCAGTATAGGTCCGATGATAAAATTTTAAGGTGCTTGTGTAATCGGTCTCAGTTGAAAAATTTTAACGTGTGTGTGCAGTATACGTCTGATTAGTAAAATATTGAATGTGCTTGTGCGCTAAAGATAGGATTTGAAAAATATAAATAGTGTGTGTAGTATAGGTCCGATTTGACAATTTTGAATGTCCTTGTGCAGTATAGGTCCTATTGGCAGTTTTGAAGGTGGTTGAACATTATATGTCCGATATGAAAAATGTTAAGGTGTCTGTGCATTATCGGTCTGATTTAACAATTTTGAAGGTGCTTTAGCAGAATAGGCCAAATTTGGAAAATTTTGACTGTGCTTGTGCAGTATAGGTTGGTTTGACAGATTCTAATGTGATTGTGCTGTATTGGTCCGGTTTGAAAAATTTTGAAGGTACTTCTGCAGTATAGGTCCCATTCAACAATTTAGAAGGTGACTGTGCAGTATAGGTTCGATTTGAAAAATCTTGAAGGTGCTTCTGCTGAAAGTGTCGATTTTCCAATTTTGAATGTGCTTGTACAGTATGTCTGATTGGAAAAAAATTAAGGTGCTTGTACAGTATAAGTTCGATTTGAAAATGTTAAGGTGGGTGCGGAGTATAGGTCGGATTTAAAAAATTTGAAGGTGGTTGTGCAGTATAGGTCCGAGTTTAAATTTTTAATGGCCTTGTGCAGTGTAGGTCCGGTTTGTTAATTTTTAAGGTGAATGTGCTTGTGCGGTATATATCCAAATTGATACATTTTAAGATGCCTGTGCAGTATACGTCCGAGTCGAAAAATATTCAATGTGTTTGTGCACTATAGGCAAGAGTTGAAAAATTATTATGGTGCTTGTGTAGTATATATCTGATTTGCCATTTTTTTTAAGTCTGTGTGCAGTATAGGTCCAATTTGACAATTTTGAAGGTGCTTGTGCAGTATAGGTCCGATTTGGAAATTTTGAAGGTATTCGTGCAGTATAGATCCGATTTGAACAATTTTGAAGGAGCTTGTGTGGGATAGGTCCTACTTTAAAATTTTGAAGGTGCTTGTGCTGTATGGGTCCGATTTTAAAATTTTGAAAGTGCTTCTGCAGTATAGGCCCTATTTGACAATTTTGAAGGTGCAATGCAGATTAGGTCCGATTTTACAAAAAATTTAAGGTAGTTGTGCTGTATAGGTTCGATTTGAAAATTTTTGAAGGTGATTGTGCAGTATAGGTGTTATTTGACAATTTTTAAGGTGGTTGTGCAGCATAGGTCCGATTTGCCTTTTTTAAGGTGTCTGTTTGGTATATGCCTGATTGGAAATATTTTAAGGTGCTTGTCCACTATAGGTCCGATTTGAAAAAAATTAAGATGTGCAATATAGTTTGGATTTGGAAAATTTTCAAATGCTTGTGCAGTATAAGTCGGATTTTAAATATTTTAAAGTTGCGTGTGCAGTGTCGGTCCGATTTTACAATGTTTAATGTCCTTGCGCAGTGTAGGTCCGATTTGACAATTTTGGAGGGACTTTGCAGTATATATCCGATTTGAAAATTTTTTAGGTGCTTGTGCAGCTTATGTCCGATTTGAACATTTTGGAATGTGCTTGTGCAGTATTTGTCCGATTTCACAATTTTTAAGGTGCTTGGCAGTATACGTCGCATTTGAAAAATGTTAAGATGCTTTTGCAGTATAGGTCTTATTTGACAATTTTGAAGGTGATTGTGCTGTATAGGCCCGTTTTGAAAAATTTACAAGGAACTTGTGCAGTATAAGTCCGATTCAACAATTTAAAGTGTGCTTGTGCAGTATGGTTCGATTCGACAATTTTGAAGGTGATTGTGGAGTATAGGTCTGATTTGAAAAATCTTGATGGTGCTTGTGCAGTATAGGTCCGATGGGACAATTTTGGAGGGGCTTGTGCAGGAAGCTTCGCTTTGCCAATTGTGAAGTTGCTTGTGTAGTGTATGTCTGAACTGAAAAATTTTAATGTGGTTGTGCAGTATAGGGCGGATTTGAAAATTTTGAATGTGCTTGTACAGTATCGGTCCGATTTTACAATTTTGAATGTCATTGTAGGTCCGATTTGAACATTTTGAAGTTGCTTGTGCAGTATATGTCCGATGTTACAATTGTGAAGGTGCTTGTGCAGTGTAGGTCCGATTTGACAATTTTGAAGGTGTTTGTGTTGTATATATCCGATTTGAAAAATTTAATGTGCTTGTGCAATATATGTGCGATGTTACTATTGTGAAGGGACTTCTGCATTATAGGTCAACTTTGACAATTTTGAAGGTGCATGTGCGGTATATATCCAATTTTAAATATTTAAGGGGCTTGTGCAATATGAGTTCGATTTGAAAATTTTTTAAGGTGTCTGTGCAGTATAGGTTGGATGTTAAACATTGTGAAGGTGCTTGTACAATATAGGTCCCATTTGATAATTTTAAGGTGCTTGTGCAGTATTGGTAATATTTGAAAATTTTGAATGTTTTTGTGCAGTGTAGATCAGGTTTGACAATTTTAAAGGTGCTTGTGCAGTAGAGGGCATATTTGATAATTTTAAAGGTTCTTGTGCAGTATATGTCCGATTTTCAAAAAAGGAAGATGCTTGTGCAGTATAGGTCCTATTTGACAATTTTGAAGGTGATTGTGCAGAATAGGTCCGATTTAAAAAAAAATTGATGGTACTTGTGCTGTATAGATTCGATTTGAAAAATTTTTAAGTGGTTTGTGAAGTATAGGTCCGATTTGAGAATTTTTAAGGTGCTTGTGCAGCATAAGTCCGATTTGCCTTTTTTTAAGGTGTCTGTTTTGTATATGTCTGATTGGAAATATTTAAGTGCTTGTCTAGTATAGGCAAAATTTAAAAAATTTTAAGGTGGTTTTGAAAAATTTTAAGATTTTTGTGCAGTATAGTTTCAACTTGGAAAATTTCAAAATGCTTGTGTCGTATAGGTCGGATTTTAAATATTTTAAAGGTGCGTGTGCAGTGTAGGTCCGATTTTACAATTTTGAATGTCCTTGTGCAGTGTAGGTCCGATTTAAACATTTTTATAGGTGCTTGTGCAGTATAGGTCCGATTTCACAATTTTTAGGGTGCTTGTGCAGTACATGTCCGATTTGAAAAATGTTAAAATGATTGTGCAGTATAGATCTGATTTGAAAAAATCTTGATGGTGCTTGTGCAGTATAGTTTCGATTTGGAAAATTTAAAAGTTCTTGTGGTCGGATTTAAAATATGTTGAAGGTGCGTGTGCAGTGTAGGTCCAATTTTACAATTTTGGAGGAGCTTGTGTAGTATATATCCGATTGGAAAATTTTTGAAGCTGTTTGTGCAGTATACAGCCGATTTGACAATTTTTAAGGTTCTTTTGCAGTATATATCCGATTTGAAAAATGTTAAGATGATTGTGCAGTATAGTTATTTTTAAGGTGATTGTGCTGTATAGGTCTAGTTAGAAAAATTTGGAAGGTACTTGCGAAAATTTTGAAGGTGATTGTGTAGTATAGTTCTGATTTGAAAAATCTTGATGGTGCTTGTGCTGTATAGGTCCGATGTGACAATTTTGAAGGTAATGCAGGAAGATTTGATATGCCAATTTTGATGTTGCTTGTGCAGTATATGTCTGATTTGAAAAATGCTAAGCTGGTTGTGCAGTATAGGTCGGATTTGAAGATGTTGAAAATGCTTGTGCAGTATCGGTCCGATTTTACAATTTTAAATGTCTTTGTGCATTGTAGGCCCGATTTGAACATTTTGAAGGTGCTTGTGCAGTATGTGTCCGATGTTACAATTGTGAAGGAGTTTGTGCAGTGTAGGTCCGATTAGACAATTTTGAAGGTGCTTGTGTTGTATATATCCGATTTGAAAAATGTAATGTGCTTTTGCAATATATGTCCGATGTTGCTGTTGTGAAGGTGCTTGTGCAGTATAGGTCCGATTCGACAATTTTGAAGGTGCGTGTGCGGTATATATCCGATTTTTAAAATTTTAAGGGGATTGTGCAATATGGGTCAGATTTGAACAATTTAAAATTTTTGTGCAGTATAGGTCCCATTTGAAAAATTTTGAAGGTGCCTGTGCAGTATAGGTTTGATTTTAAACATTGTGAAGGTGCTTGTGCAATATAGGTCCGATTTAACAATTTAAGGTGCTTTTGCAGTATTGGTAATGTTTTAAAATTTTGAATGTCCTTGTGCAGTGTAGGTCAGATTTGACAATAGTATGTGAAATGTTTCGTGCATGTTTTTTAATTACCCGTCCGAGGGTAGGTAAAATTATTTTAAATACGTGTTGTATATTACTCATGCCCGCAAAGGAAACATTATTTCATATATATGGTATAAATTACTTATCCTAGATAAGGTACAATTATATGATACGTGTAATACCCGTCCTAGGGTTGATAAAATATTATTTTGCTCGAACATGTAATGATACTTAGACATTAAAAATTCCTCTATCCGAAAAATAGCAAATATGTTCAAAATCAGCTTCAATTTTCTCATAGTTTCTACGGTCCCGAGCAACGCCGGCTAGCCATACTAGTATATATATATATATAAAAACGAAAATGTGTGTAGGTTTGTATGTATGTATGTGTGTTTGTATGTCTCGCAAAAAACTTTCGACACGGGTCACGGATTTTCGCCAGATAGGTATCATTTTAAAGTTCCAACCTTCGCCCGACAAATATCGAAAAGTTGGTAAAAAACATTAATTCGTACACCCTAAAATTATCAGTTGTGTACATTGAGGGGGTAGCAAAAATCGTCCTCTCATGACAAGTTCGCTTCTACGCATGCGCAAATGACGTCGGAAGATGATTTAGTTTAAATATAAAAAAAACGATCAATTTCGTCAACGTCCTCTTAGCTCAGTTGCTTTGAGAGCGACGTCATTATCTAAAGGTTGTAAGTTCGAATCGTGGTGTACGGTGTCCTTTTTTTCGATTTTTTTAAAATTTTAATATTGAAACATTTCGATTTTTTTTATAATTTTAATATTTAAGCAATTTTTCACGTTGTATGATGTTTTTGGTTTTTATTTTTCAGATTTTTTAATGTTCGTTTTTCTGTTTTAATGTTCGTTTTTCTGTTTTCTTTTTCCATCACATTCGCATTTTTTTTTGTTATTGTTTTTTCGATTTTAACATTTAACATCGTTCGTTTGCCTTACGTTAGTTTTTTTGTGTTTTTTCGATTTTTTTAAGTTTTAACACTTTTATATACAATATGTAATAATATTTAATATTTAAAAATATTTACTTCGCTTATCCTTGTTTTGATTACCTGCCCCTCTCGTCTGAGCACACACACTTCTAAACACCTGGGCAACGCCGGGTACCCCCGGCTAGTCTTAGTATAAAGAGAAGATGACGTGCATCAAATAAAGCATGATATAATAGGCAAAAATGAGTGTGGTTCTGATGTGAGTGATCTTCACAAGCAGTACGATCGATCATCATATACGCGACTTGTATATGATATTGAAACAGAAAATGCCATATATTATAAAACCGACTAAGAGTGTGATTATTATTTTCAAATTGAGGACTGAAAACCATGACTAGATGGAGGTACTTTTGTTATTGTGTATATCCGACAAGCAGCTGACGAGAGATACCGTCACGGAGAGCCTCATTTCCTACAAGGCGCTCTTTATCTTCAAGGATCTATAACGTAAGCCATCGTTAACAAAGTGGAGATATTGCTGGGAAAACGTGGAGTGGATTGAAGGACCAGCCATGACTGGTTTTAGAAATGTAAAAAGAGGAGTAGCATTCACTCCTTGGTAAGGCATGAGTAATTAGCGAGTGTAGATATCAAAGCTGCGAACGAATTTACGCAGCGTTTCGCTTCACTAATTTCGGAAGAAGGATATGTCCCGCAGAGAGTGTTTAACTGCGATGAGACGGGCTCTTTTATGGACATTCCTCAACGCTGAGAAGAAAATGCTGCTGGCCAGAAGACAATGAAAGATTGTCTAATCTTAGTACTGCAACTGCCTAGAAGACCACTAAAATAGAGATTTCAGCCTTATCCGGGTGCTTTCCTCTTTCCCTATCCAACCTCAATTTTCTTGACCAGGGATCAATAGGTGATCTCAAAAATTAAAAGAATGTACTCTAATCATTTGTTCAGGTGATCCTTTAATATTTCCGACAACACTAAATAAACCTTTGTGGATTTTGGAAGGAACATTTCAACATTGCTATCGCTTTGAAAATCATTGATGCTGCATGCCAGGGCGTTACAAAACACACATTGAATACTGCCTGAAAAAAATGAGGCCTGATTGCATTGCTGAAAGACGCTTGGAAGAGTTCGATCTCCGACCTTAATCCAAGATGGTGTTGAACGAAATTGTTTCTCTCGTAAAGTCCATAAGGCTGTAGGTAGATGAAGGGAATATTTACGATCTTGTTCAGGTGCCCGTGGAAGAACTGACAGCAGCAGAGTTGAAGAAACTACATGCAATGCAACAAGCCTAGGTGTTGCCAGAGATTAGCAACAAGGAAGTGGAATGAACTGGCGAAGATGACATTTACAAATAAGATTAGAGAAGGTTGGGCTTAGAGGAAGGAAACTGATGCTTTCGTTGAAAATGAACACCCAGATAAATAAGCTACTGATCGTGCTCCAGCACTTTTTAATGACACTTGCCTTAAGACTTTTCGTAACAGCTTATACAAACCTCCTTGGATTTTATTCAAAGGACATTCAGAAATTAAAATTATTGCGATTCGTGCTAAGAGGGCAAAAGAAATTGAAGGAAAGTACAAACAAATGATGTTAAACACAAAACATACAAAAACAAAAACAAAAACAAAAGAAAAAATAAAATTAGTGTAGTAAAAAATTAGTTCAAGTTTATTTAATGTTAACTTTAATTTTAAGTGTAAGTACGTACATATCGTCAACAATCTCTCGCGTTTACTCAGTTCTTCTGCAACTCTCTCCCTCACTGCTTCACAAATCCGCATTCACCTTCGATAGCCGCCGTTTCCACCATGGTAAGTGCTCATAATAATCTCGAATTTTATTTTCTTAATCTCATCTTTTTTTAAATTTTATTACTGTTTTTTATGTGTATATAAATATGTTTAGAAATTAGGAAGATTAATCATATAGTTAATTTTAGTTAACTTGGATGATTTTGAGAGCCAGGGACGGATTCATTCGTTTTCAGTTAATTCTCATAGGGAAAATCGTTCTAGATATAAGAAATTCTAAGCACGAGCTCCATCAAGGAACACATTAAGCTCGTATCATGAGGGGTCATCGTGTATATATATATATATATATATATATATATATATATATATATATATATATGTATATATACATAAGAAGAACAGAAAAAAGTAATAAAACAACATACTGAGGATGGAGTGTGGCTCCGAAATATATTTAAATTATAAATTTCAAACAAGTGCATATTTGTTTATTTTCATAATAGTGCGTTGTGATTTGGTTTTCAAGCGCACTCGATGCATATTTTATTTTATTCAAATTGAATTAACGTTTCTATAATGGAATTACACTCTTGACATCAATCTCGTGTTGCCAACGCACAGTTCAAACATTTCACGATACAACTGCTGAGAGACAACGCGCGGATTTTTAGACATTTCTTTCTCCAACTTTACAACACGGCAAGAAAGAAGAAGAGAAAAATGATAGAAAACAGCATACTGAGAATGTAGTTTAGCCTTTAAAATTTTTAGACATATAGTACAGATTGTACTATAAAAATGATAGAAACATAAACTGCATTGAAAATAAGCCTACTAAGAGCGTAATAACCTATAATATGGCAATGTCTTCTCGTCTACGAGTTAAAAAAAATTACCAAAAGGCAAGAAAAGATGAAACCACCAGTATTAGATACTAATACAAATAAACAGCAAACCAAAACCCGTAAACGTAAAAACAAACATAAGGAGACCCTATTGTTCAACCCTCCATATTCCAAAAATCTTGAGACAAACTTAGTCAGATATTTTTTTAAAATATTGGATAGGAACTTAAAAGCCCCCCATAGATATAATAACATATTGAATAAGCATACAATCAAAGTGTCTTACTCTACTATGCCAGACCTTCATCAAAAAAATAATTAGTTCTAACAATAAAAAAATTAATAAGCTACAATTTTAAAATATGAAGATATAAAAAATAGAACCACCCTATTAAATTCAAGAGAAAAACTTATTTTCGCATGCAGTCATAAACGTTGGTTTAAATTTAATAGATATAAACCACCTTAAATCATTAAAAATGTTACTTATTAATATTCAATATTAAAATTAAACTATAACTTGACATGCTCATTAATAAAAATTTTTGATCATCCATATTATTGTTATTATTAATTGATCTGATATATCGACCATTATTATATATTATTAAAATATCTTCTTAACCTTAACCTGTGATATATTTTTTAATTTCAATAAATAAATAAATTATCAAATATTAAATTCAATGATTTCAAAATAGATTATAATATATGGTTTGCTTTATTTATTATTCCTTAATAAACTAAGTTAAACACTAATCATCTCCCTTGCCTTGTTTAATTAAAGAAATACGATTATCTTGCCCTTTTTTCAGTTTTAAATTTAGCGTTTTAATCAAACGTATGCTAACCGATATAAAATATTCCATTAGCGTTCTTTTTGAAAATTTATCATTTCATAAGTTGAAAAACTAAAATAAACATCCATATGAATGCTTTGACTTTAATTGCTGGTTTCAAAAGGTGAAGAATTAAAAGGTAAATAATTATATATATTTTTATATATATGTATGTATGTATGTGTGTATGTATATATATATGTGTGTGTACATATGTGTGTTTGTGTCAGGTCATGTCATATGCTACTGGTACCATGTAACCCAGTACTACCTGCCTCATGGTCGGGTCACCAGTTACTAAACTGGTTCCCCCACCAGACTTGTTTGGTGAGGAGGGCGGCTAGTCTCCCAGGAGGATTAAAAACAAGACCTTTCAACGGGCGAATGAACTCTTTTTTTCAACAGCCAACTAGCACCGTGTATATTTGTGTGTGTGTGTGTGTGTATATGTGTATTGGGGTGGAGAGGGCTCCCGTAAGCCGTGGTGAAGGCAACTTTTCTAGGAGAAGCAAATCTCTGATTAAAAAAAAACATAAAGCGGGAGACCAGTACCCGCATTAAGCTGGTCTGCAGTTTAATTTGTTGCTGGCTATCTTGCTCTTGCTTGTTGCTGGATCTCAACATTTTGAACCGAGAGAGAGACTTAGCTGTCGTACAAAGCTAAGACTCTGTAACATCATCTTTGTATAGATACTCCCTCAGGCATTTGGGCTCATGGATTTTAAATGTTTGAGGGAGTGGGACTCGTCTGACAAGACGTTGCAATCATCATATATATGTGTATATATATATATGTATATATATGTATTTATATATATATGTATATATATGTATATATATATGTGTGTGTGTGTCTATTAATTTTATTAGAAATATATTATTATAATATTATATTTAAACCAAATTCAGATTTATAATGTTATTCTATTTTATTTCTATCTTTAACCCGTATTAATTTTCTCATCAAGTAAATGCATATCTTTCTTTTAATTTTTTCCAGATACATCTGCCTTACTTTTAATGCTAGGTTTATTTATGGTGTCGTTTACATATATTAAAACCCCTTCCCAATATTTGCTGATGAGGAAACTTTGTTTGTTAAAAATACTATATGTAAAAATTATTGTCCGTGGCTTAATGTCTACCACAATAAAAACATTGTTTTCCGAAACGATCGTACAAATTATTGATTTTGTTGTTGTTCCTTCTTGTGAAACGGATTTGTAATTTAATTCTAATTTGAATTTTAAATTATCAATCACATTACTGAATATGTATATATATATATATATATATATATATATATATATATATATATATATATATATATATACACATATATATATATAATACGCATTAAGTGCGCTTGAAAGCTAAATCACAACGCAATATTAGGAAAAACTGTTTGAGTGTGTGCGAAAAGTTTCTACCAAATTCCTCTTCGAATATTTGGTCAACAGATTAGGTATTTGATCTATAGAGCATTTAGCCATGTACCACACGTTCGAGTTGCTGTTAAGAGATTAAATTTGAAGACAAAACAGTGTAGCTTTGCAAGTTAAGTAAAACCAAACATTACTTATGTTACTTATACAGACGCACAAAATTAAACATTCATAACTTAACATAGGTTTAACTTTTAACTTCTTATCAGCTTCTCTATAGATTAGACGCTAACGGCGCTGGAGAGATATATAACGATTAAGGTTGGTGCGTCAAACGTTCTTTTTTACATTCTAACCGATTTTGCCCAAGTCATGTTTTGTTATAATGTTTGAAATCATTTATATATATTGAGTAGTAGTTAATATTGAATTGGATCTATAATAATAAATATTAAAAATTAATGTACTGCAATATAACATTTATATGTGATTTAAGACCGGGGAACGCGAAGCGGCCAGATAGTATATATCATATATATATATATATATATATATATATATATATATATATATATATATATATATATATATATGTGTGTGTGTGTGTGTGTGTGTGTGTATGTGAGTGTGTGTGTGGGTGTGTATGTTTGTTTGTATATGTACGTGTGTATGTATGCATATGTAATATCTTTAATTTATATTACCATCTTATATATATATATATATATATATATATATATATATATATATACAGGTGTATTATTAAGAAACATTTGTATGGGATTATTCGATAGAATAGGAATATCTTCAGATATAAATAAAAACAAATAAAACATAACTTACAGTCTGGACAGACGAGGAATCAGTTGGAAAAGTGAAGAATCCGTAGAACAAACCTTTGTAGAATTCCAAGAAAATCATTAAAGCCGGCATCTTCATATTTATGGCTTTCCAAATCAATTCTGCCCACGATTCGTACAAAACTCCAGCTAAAAAATAAAAGTTAATAAGGGTCTAATACACTTCGTGCAAGTTATAACAACTAAAATGTTTTTTGAAACCTGTGGAGTATAGGTCTGAATCAAAAATGTAATTACACAATGGGATCATTTATTCGTTAATTATTTTATAAGTCTGTAACTAGTTTCCATCATCAATATTTTGCTAAGTGCCTTGAGATTTTTTCTTTTTTTTTTACATGGAAGTCACCACTTATCAAGGCCCGCAGGCAAGTCGGGGATAAGGGTTATTGCTTGTACACTAATCAGTGGGACAATATCGTAGTAATCGTTATTAATAGAGATCGGATAAAGTGTCATTACTTAAGGGGGCGGTTTATCAGGAGTTTGCTAATGTTGGACTTGAAGGCATCCAAGTTGTAATTAAGTGGGAAACAGGCAAACGGAAGAGAGTTCCACAGGCGTGCACTTCTAAGAAAGAAGATTTGTTCATGGAATCTACGTTTTATTTAGGCACGTATAAAGAGTGGGTAAAATTATTGACAGTGGTTTCAGCTAGACGGGTGTTTTTTGTGAAAGATTGGCAAAAGGGGGAACAGAGATTGAAACTCAGACGAGCACTTCCCATGAAAATAACGATAAAACCACGACGGGCACGCAATGTCCCTTATGTTGAGAGAGGTTGCAGGGAAGAGAAAAGGGCATCCCCCACTACGCTTAGAAGTCTATTTTGTACTCTGTGAAGACAGGATAGGCTTGTTAGCAGCTCCTGCCCAGATATGGCAGCAGTACTCCATCCTTCATCACGAATATTGATGTTATATATATATATATATATATATATATATATATATATATATATATATATATATATATATATATATATATATATATATATATGTTTGCGTGTGTATGTATAGGTTATGCATAGTATTCATACGAAGATGTCAGAGTTATAAACATCCGTTGTCTCATCCTTTATAGACATACATTGATTACTTTTATAAAAAGCAAAGAAAAATATGTTTTTAGTTACATACCTCGATTACGCTATGTCGTCTAATTTAATAGTATTATGTATGTTAAAAAGTATAGCAAGGTTCTTTCTCTCTTAGTAACATATAGTTCTTCACTCACCGATACAAGAGTCAAGCTTTTAACAACCGCTTGACAAATTGTCTGACACTCCTATACATGATCATGATATTAATAATAATTCACATCGTCCAACATTAATAAATATAATTAACAAATGACTTTAAATATAAACTGCTAATTAAGTTTCAGCAAAAACTGAATACTTACGCTAATAAATTCATACATGCAGGAACTTTTATTATTATACATACATGTCACGCCTCCTTTTCCTTAAGATTAGACGTATGCACTTTTTTCAGAATTTAGGACGTTTATCATGAGTGTCGGCGAGCTTTGTATAACGCTGTAGACATTTACACGCCTGTACCCAAACTTTGTAGCAGAGTACGCCGCAAAAGGAACATAAAACAAGTTCGATTTTTTCCGTAACAACGACATTCATTTTCTCATTCTGCAACCACGCGTTACGTCTGTGACGTCATTCACGTCTCTAACGTGATCGTTTTCTCTAGCGTTCTATCTCTCACGGTTTTATTATAATGTTTTTCTTATCACAATATAATTTCACAAACGACTCAGAAGATGCATAGACCCGTCTGCATTCTGTTACACTTGAAGTTATATTAATAGGTGTGTAAGAACTTCGCGGATTCTCTGCACTTGCCCTGGAGTGGATCATATCTGACAGGTGCGGGGAGATCCGTTCGAGATTATAAGATTGAGGGTATTAGTTTAATGTGGAGAAACTACACCTTATCATGGCATATGTTCCTGAATTACACTGCTTCGATAATGCCGAGATAATGTCTAGCATAGATGATTATAGGAAATGGACTCTGGTTAGTAAAGAAACTTTATTCAGCTGGCACGGCGTTGTTGTGACATGAAATTGTAACTTACGCTTCTCTTTTTGCCAAATCGCTGCGCACAGGTCTTCTGTTCCACACATTGAACGTGACGTTTATCTATCCTGAACCTATTAACGTGTATAGTCATTGGACTACGACAAACGATAAAGAAAGCAGTTTTGCGTTTCTGAGCCTATTGGGTATTATTAGTAGTATGGTATAGGCAACGCATATAAAAGTAGTTTATTATGGTTAGTTCTTTGTCTCTCCAGACGGTACTCAAATTGTCAAATATTACCTAGAAAATGGATATCATCCTGAACAGTTGAAACTGTCTCCGGCGAATTTGCTGCAAAATGTGTGAGAATTGTGCAGCTGTGTCGATTGACAAGAGGTAGACTGGAATGGTATTTGAATATAAAGTAGAGGATTTTGCGCTACAGATACGAACATTAATTATCACGACTTGGGAATTGTTTAGATATCATATTATCGCAAAACTTTAGTTCATAATTAGCTAGTGTAACAATATTTCTTTTAGCGTAATTTTTATCTGTGTCTTTCAAGCACATGTTTCTCCGAATTTAAGTCATTTCCTAAATCTCGTCCGCCATCTGGTGACAGATTGCTAGCTTTGCAAGTGATGCAGATACACATTTTAAATTATCGAAAGTGATGTTAGCTAATAATATGTTGTTTTCTTGCATTATTCATTTTTCGACTGGCAAATCTGCTTATCTGTCACAGTGTCGTAGTGGAATGCTATTTCTATTAGCGTGCCTCATTTTTCATTGTATATTTTTTCATATTTATCAGTTTACATAACTTTTATAGCCTAAATGGCATGTTACATGTTATATAAATCCTAGCAGGACCCGTAGTAATTGCACGGATTAAGAAATATATTTAATAATAATTAATAATTTAATAATTGCACGGATTAAGAAATATATTTAATAATCTTTTGGTCCAAAAAATTATTTTTTCATAATTTAGAAAAAAATTACTTTTATTAAATATATTTATATTTAATAAAAGTAATTTTTTTCTAAATTATGAAAAAATAATTTTTTGGACCAAAAAGTAATAATGCGCATCAAATATGAATTTATTTAAAGTCCTATGAACATGGTGTTTATTACATTTTAAATATAGTCCAGACTAATAAATTAACAAGTACTCATAGATACTAACAAGTCCTGACTAAATAAATTAACAATACTCATAAATACTCAGAAATTAATATTGAGTTTAAAATTCAATATTAATTATACAATCACATTATAAGAAGCAAAATTTAATTATTCTTTCTGTCAAGCAGCCCTTGTCCAACAATGTTTTCTCCTGTTTCTTACTAATGTTCTTTTTTTACGTAATGTTTTTATGACTTCGTCAAGGGCCTCTGTACGTCTTACCTACGACAACTTCCTTTCTCATACCATTAGAAAATTGATAATTTGCTATTGCAATAATTTGCTACAAACAAGGCTACACTATATGGATGTCTTGCTCATCTTCCTGGAAGCTAATTTTCACAAGCAGTTTGGCTTTAAAATTTATTTAATCTTTTTAAAAACGTACCACTAGGAATAACGAAGAAATAAATAAGCACAATATTAATAGATTAATTGTAATTGTGTTTCGTATAGCATGAATTAATGTTTTGTATGAATAAACAGGTATAATAAAAATGTGGTATTTGGTGAATGCTTACCGTGAATGATCTAGCTAATGTAGAATAGTTTCCAATTGTAAGCGATTACTAGTTTATCCCTTCCCTCTTTAAAGTGTGTCCGACATTTTTTAATATTTGACATTAATGTAGAAATAGTAATATATGTTTTGGGGATCATTTAATTATTGTGTGCACGGTTGCTGCCGGTTTATCTATTATTAGTCGAAAGAAGGAAGAAGTACGGCTGCTGATAGAGAAAACGCTTTTATGTTGCTGGTGACCCGGGGAAAGTAATCTGGCACGTAGGCGTGTCTGTTGTTTTTTTCAAAGAAAATTAATTTAGGTGATTGAAATAATTAATCAAATATGCTTAAAACTTTCATAAACTCGTAATAAGAACTGATTATAAATAATAATAAGAAACAAACATTATCCGAATATTACATTGGCGTATACGTTGTGGGAACGAGGACGGAGCTCGGCACAATAGTCTGAATCGTTCAAATTTAACAAGTTATGAATCTTCATCTCATAAAAATCTCGAAGTATAATCCTGTTTGCTATGTTTTACTGTGCCCTACATTAAAATGGTTCCCAAATATAAAATGTTTGCACGTTGTTAACACTACTGATTCTACGGAGAGCAACGCAATAAATATTAGTTTGAAAGACATATGTTATTTCTGAAAACATGAGTATCATCCTGGGATTTAAAGATTTTGAAAAGTGCCTGTGTGTCTGGGAAATAGATAGAATGATTTTTCTGAAATACTGAATCTTGGCAATTCGTACCGATCGATTCCTGGAGATCAAATGATCTTAATCCATGCCTGACAATATCTTGTAGACTTTGGTCAACATTAAAAGAACAAGAAAGAGCATTAGAAGAATGAAAGTAGATTTTCCACAAAAGAAAATAAAACGTTTTAAATTTTTAAATTAAAAAAAACAGCCAATATTTTTTTTTTTAATTCTGCAAGACAAAACTTTTCTATTAAGCCAGAAATTTGTTTTTTACGTAACAGAAAACTTTATGTCGCCCTCTCAAGTAGGTCTAATCTTTGATCGCATGTGCATTTGTACATACGTCCTCGTTTCTCTATGGTATTCTATTTGTTGATCAGTTAGTCACTTATGCTTTATGTATGTATATATCTTTAAAATCTAGACGTTGATATAGAATTGTGCGTTGATAATAACGTAAATGTTTGTCCAAAAAGGAATTGTGTTTACCCAACGTTTTTAAATTATGTTAAATAACGCGATTCTATTTTGTCTTTCACTCCAAAATTTTAAATAGTATTTTAATCGCTAAATGTGAAATGTATAATGCATTGCTCTTCAAAATCTCTGCTTTTATTTAATACTTTCATTTTGATGAGCTTAATTGAAAACTAACATGTGGTTTGTGAACTCAAGCAAATACAAAATAAAAACATTGACTAACTGTCGTGTATTTAAAAATAATGAACCAACTCGTGCAGGAAGTGCAAGCAATATTACTGGAGTATCGAAAACTAGACAACGATGTTATATAGATGATTCAAACACCAAACAAGTAATTATTCCGCATTCGTAAGAAGCATCACTTGCATAATGAGAGGACTAAAGTCTAAAATAAAAGATTAGAGAGTTCTGATATTGCTTGAAGTAAATCAAAGCCTCTCCTCTTAATTTCCTCAAGATTAATGGACAAACAATAATGCAAACAATACAGAATTATAACAAAAATAATTACAGTGAGTTAGCATATGATCACAAAGACATAATAATTTCGTCTTTTTATTTCAATATTTCTATATGCTATTGACTTCTTTTCTTTCGTAGTGTATGCCACGTGACTAAAACTAGTACAAAATATAAATGCGTTAAATTTATAAACATGTCTTCGTCTACCAGTGCATACAAATAATTTATTACCTTTACATTCTCGCTCAACAAATATATTTTACTGGACACACGATCGATACACGTTGGAATAAAGTATTATCTTCGTATTTCAATATGAGTAATAATAATTACATCTGTGCAATGTATTTTAAAGAACGAACTGTGTGTAAATGGCATTAAAACTTATTGGCTCTTTGCGGAAAAAGAGAGGATATTCTTTACTTTCCTCTAAAACATATTTAACCCTATTATTTATATTTATATGTATGCATATATGTATGCATGTATATATGTATATGCATATACATATGCATATATATAATTAAAGTGTTGCATTTAAAGAAGATAGTTCTAGTAAATGAATTACATTATTATTTTTCAATGGATTAAAACAAGAGTGAGAAATGGTGTTGGTGTAAATTAATTAGAAGGTTGGAGTCTGGAAAAAGTCGAAGATAACTAAAGGGAAAATAAGTAGACTACTAAAGTTTTGTGGAGGAATCGCCCTCCAAATGGACTGTTCTATCTATTATTTAAACCATAGACCTTTTGATCCCAGGTGTGGATAAAACACCAGAGCTCCCGGAGTCTTTATCGTCACGTTGGTTTGTTATTTTTCCTGCGATTGTTTTACATATTATTATTGTTATTGCCGTGTTAAATTTGTTTTATTTGTTAAAGTTGTTATTTTCCTGCTGTTATTTTTGAACGGGACTTTTACCTTATTTTTTTATCATTTTTATTTTTTTTATTTTTTTCCCCTCTCTAACCCGTCGGCCATGGCGTCCGCCAGCAATGTGCCGTCGGAAGAGGACAAAAGTGGCGAACAAAAGAATGGGTGGGCAAAACCACCCAAAGTTAAAATAGACGTTAACAACTTTTTAACGGAAGCAAGGAAATGTTTGCAATATGTTACAGAGACAGGAGTTACGTTAGAAGCACCACGGCTACAGGAATTTGCCAAGAAAACGATCTCACTTTTTGTGGTAGATCGCAAGACCAAAAAATTGATCAGGTCAACTAAGGAAACTGTAACAAAATTACTGGCAACGGCAGGAATGCGTGCGGATCGTGTAACGAAATGCAGAGGCTACAATACCTGGGCCGCCCTGTTTAAAACAGAGGAAGAATGCGTCGCACTAACCAAAAAGGAAATTATCACACAAGATTACGCATTAAGAATGGAGTACCTAGGACGGAGGAGAACGACTGTTTCCATCTTCGAAGTGCCAGGAGCGGTCCCAGGTGAATATCTAGCTGCCTACCTCCTGAAATTCGGTGATATCACTGGTATAGAGGTGGACCAGTACAACGGAGTCTGGTCCTTCGACATACTATTAAACAAAGAAGCTTTCCTCGAAATACCCTACTTCCTGGAAGCGGGAGCTGAAAAACTCCCCATTGTGGTCACAGGGAGGAGGCCGACCTGCTGGATTTGTAGTGAAGTAGGTCACTTAACCTACACGTGTCCGAAAAAGACCAAAACCAATGTGACAAACACAACAAACCCTGAAGAGGTGATTGTTGGGCACCTCGAACCTGAGGCTAGAACGCCAAATACAAGAAAAAAAATTGAAGTTATTAAAGAAATCACAACAGAAGAATTCGAAAAAAAATTCAACTCCGAGATGGAATCGCCTAAAAAGAGAGAATGGACGCTGGTACCGTTTTCTAAATCGCCTCGTAAAACGTACGCGGATAAACTGACCAAAGAGCAGATATTAGACATTAGGACCAGTAAAGACCCGGGGGGCAACAAGTTTAAGGCCCTGCTAAAAATAAAGGACTCGCTTGATGAAAAGCGCAAGCAAAGCGAGAAGAAAAAAGAAAAAGAAAAAGAAAAAATATTAGATTTCCCCGAATCTCTCTTCCCCGAAAAGCCTGCCCCTCCTCCAAAAGAGAAAAGATCACCCCGTAAAGCATCACCCCTCTCTCCCGCAAACGTACCAAAAAGAGACCCAAAGTTGACAACCCTAGGCTCCCCATCCAAAAAGACCCCTAAACCGTCCCCTAAACCGTCTCCATTCTGCTCCCCAAACAATACACCCCAAAACTCCCCCCTGCTTCCCCTATGAAAATTGACATGCCCCCTCCTCCATCACCTCGCCCTTCTACTTCTGAGAAGAAAAGACAAAGAAGTCCCTCCGTGGAAAAAGACCAAAAAAAGAAAAGACCCCCTTTTTTTCAGGGCAAAGACGTGTGTAAGATCACGGCTAATATAGAGACCATATCCAAAAATCACGTTAGAAAAGACTACCGAAACCTCTACGCGGTTAAGCAGATAAGCACACTGGACATTACAAACCCAGAAAATTTTCCTAATGCCAAAAGACTTTTAACTGTGGTCAGAAGTCGTGAAGAGGCCAAAGGAGTTTGGACTATGCTGGAGGAAGCAAACTCTGCTTTTAATATCATTCCTCCAGCAGCCTTTTTTAGCGACTCCGACATACTTAAAATGGAGAAACTATGTGTTGGACGGGTCCCCATAAAAATCCACCCTTCACTTTATAGAGCGATTAAGTTAACATTTCCTCTAGACATCGGTGGTCTGTCCCCTGATGGGGCCATCACTAATGAGATGACCTCAGGATCATTGGGGACAGCTGTCGGTGTCTTGGCACCGTCCATGTTTGTTATGGATACCCAACCCTAGATAGATCACAATGGCTTTAAGGTTAGCTACTTTGAATGTCCGAGGGTTGAGGGACGCCTCTCGTAAACTTCGAGTTGCACGCGACCTTCAACGCCTCGGGGTGGATATATGCTCTGTACAGGAAACGCACTTCATTCCCAGTGATTATCAGGGTGTGCTGCTTAGAGACTTTCAGCTCTATTCAGCACATTTTGATTCCCACTCGAGGGGTGTTTCCTGCCTAGTTAGACGCACTCTTGATGCTTCGTGTGACCCAGTCTATGCTGATCCAGAGGGAAGAGTGCACGTGCTGGATGTTACCGTAAAGGATGTGGCATTTCGATTTATTGGGGTTTATGCTCCCAATAGCCATGGCGAGAGGGTTTCCTTTTTTCGGGGGATTGAGCCCTTCATGAATTCGTCTCGGCGGATAGTTTTAGCGGGAGACTGGAACGCGGTCCTGGATCCCGATTTAGATCGCGGGGGTAATACTTCAAGGGCTACTAACCAGAACCGGGATGCTAAGGCGTTTCGAGACTTTATTGACAAGTTTGATCTTGTCGATAAATTTCGAAACGAAAAGCCCGGGGATGTAGTTTGGACTTGGACAGGTAGACGCGGCTCCGATCCGGTGCAACTTTCGAGTTACATCGATCGGTTCTTAGTTAAGAGAGTCGACTTAGGGCTTTTAGACTGTCCAAGTTTTCATAACATAGTTTATTCGGACCATAGGTTAGTCCGGGTTCGGGTAAACTTAGATAGCGTTAAACCTAGGATGGCTAGTTACTGGAAGTTCAACACGTCGTTGTTCGACGTGAAGGGCTTCCGGGAACAGCTTTTACTAACAATACAGAGGGAATTGACGGGAGCCATTATCGGGAATAAGTGGTGGGGAAAACTTAAACAAGTAATAAGGTCCTTCGCTGCTGATTTTAGTCATCGACTCAATCTTAATTCTAGAGCAGCGAAAGCGGCACTAGAGGATAGATTAAAAAGGGCGGTGGAGGAGGGAGATAGTGATAGTTATACTTTAATTTAGGCTGAACTGGACTCCCTGGATAACAGGAAGGACCAGGGTCTAGTAGTTAGGGCTAGGTTAAAAAGAGTGCCGAACGAGGCAACAAACATGGCCGCGTCAATGCGTGCGGAGGAGCGTCGACGTGCGACTGATCGACACATCGCCAGTGTCACATTGCCGGACGGACGAACCGTAACATCAAATGACGGAATCCTGGAGGGTTTTCGAGCTCATTTGCAGGAGCTTTTTACCATGGAGCCCGGTCTGGAGATTGAACAGTTTGACACGTATTTAGCTGACTTTTCTCGCCTTGAAGCGACCGAAGCAGCTACGTGTGAAGGTAGCATAAAAGAGGAAGATGTCCTTGAGGCTCTGAAACAAGTCGGGCTAGACAGGACCCCTGGGATTGATGGTCTGCCTTACGAGGTGTACTTGAGGCTGTCGCCCATTTTTATTCCTTTGCTGGCAACACTCTACAACTCCTGGTTTAGGAACGGGTCTATACCTCAGTACTTTACCAGGGGAATCATTAAATTGCTTCGCAAAGATAAAAATGGAGGGGATGGGATTAGCAATTTCCGGCCCTTAACGATGTTAAACACAGAGTTAAAGATTTTGGCCAAGATCTTAGCAAATCGTCTGCAGGTTGTTTTACATCGTCTCATAAGTCCCGAACAGGCGTGTTCTGTTAAGGGCCGGACGATTCAAGATAATTTGCACGCGATACGCTTGATCATAGAGAAAGTCGACACAGAAGCCGCGCTGATCAATTTAGATCAGTCCAAAGCATTCGATAGGGTGGACCATCGTTACCTACGGGTTGTTCTTTGCTCGGCTGGGTTTGGACCCCAGTTTCGCTCATGGATTCACCTCTTGTATGCTAACCCCGGTGCTATGGTGGAGGTGAATGGGGTGAGATCGAAGCCCTTCAGGTTAACAAGATCTATCCGTCAAGGTTGTCCGTTATCACCCATGCTGTATGTCATCGCGCTTGAGCCCTTTTTGCGCCAGCTTAGGGTGAATCCGATCCTTCGCGGGATTACTTTGCCAGGTGGTTCTACCCCAGTAAAGAATACCGCCTATGCCGACGACGTGACTGTGCTTGTAACGAGCAATGCCGAGATTAGAGTCGTCGACATGGAAACAAGACGGTATGCACAGGTAACAGGGGCCATAATCAACCACGTTAAGTCTATTGGCTTACGTGTTGGTGCCTGGAGGGGAACGCCCCTTCAGGGGCCCTTTGGCTGGACTGATGGGCCCTGCAAGCTACTCGGCGTCTGGTTTGGCCCCGACCTCCAGCTGGAGAAAAATTGGTCGGAAGTGTTGAAAGCGGTCAAGACCACAACTCATTTGTGGTCTTTGAGAAATCTAACTTTAAAGGGTCGGGCGGAGGTATGCAATACTCATATCTACCCCCTGATCCTATACCGTCTATCAGTGCTTCCACTCCCGAAGTCCTCGCTACTTGAACTAGTGCGTGCTCTTTTCGCGTTCTTATGGCGCGGAAAGCAAGCCATGGTTGCTCGGGAGATCTGTTGCCTGCATCCGTCTGAAGGCGGTCTGGGTATGCCGAATATCAAAATACGTAGACACACTCTAAGGCTGATATACCTAGACCGAATGTGTACACCTGACTTAGGGAACGGTGTCTTCTGGAGTGAAGACACTAAGAAAGCCTTTCCGGCTTTGGAGAGTGTGCATTCGGCTGAGGGGGAGGCACGCAGGAGGCCCCGAAACGAATGCCATTTCTATCGCGAGTGTCGACAGGCGTTTAAGTTCCTTCAACGGGTGAATGAAAGCCTCTCTGACACCCGGCTGTTGTCTCGCAAAGCGCTATATAGGGTTTTAGTGAGGGGATCTGTCCGAGACGAAAAGATTGAGGAGTTCGGTTTCACGAATGAGGAGCGTCGCTCGATGTGGCCTTGGGCGCCCGGGATGAGCTGTTTCGATAACTACGAGGCATCGCTCACCTGGCTGGTAATCCGAGATGCCCTCTGGGTTCACAAAAAACTTTTCATAGCGGGTTTTACAATGACACCTAGTTGTGTCCGATGCGGAGAATGGGAGGAAGACCTAAGCCATGCTTTCTTCCGCTGCGCTATCGTTCGACCGTTATGTGAGTTAGTTGAGAGCTTCACGGTTCGCATACTGAACGGGCGTTTTTTTGTGCTGGATGCGATTTCCCCGTGCTGCAATTGGGCGCCGAGTATGAAGAAAGAGGAACGTTATGTTTTTCTGTGTTTGCTAGCTGTTATGAGAGGCGTGATTTGGTCGACACGACAGAAGGAGGTTTACGGAGATGAGACCTTCACTGCTCCCCAGCTTGTTCTCATGTTCAAGCATCGGTTGAAAATGCGAATTAAGCTGGAGAAGGTGAAACTCACTCCTGTGAATTTCAACGAAAGGTGGGTGAAAGCTTCGCGACTGTGTAGGGTGACTGGAGCTGGCCTTGAATTCGTTTCTGATTTGATTTAGGTCAAAAAGGATTTTGGGTATCCTGAACTAACAAGACATCAGTATCGGACCGATTAGTTTAGTATGGGTTAGTTAGGCTTTATTGTTTGATTTTTTAACTTAGCTAGAGTATGTATGTGTTCATCGTCCCAGTCCCTCTTTTAGTTTGCCCTTGTCCCCCCCTTTTTTCCCACCTTAGGTTCGATAACCCCCATTCCCGACCCCAATTAGGTGACGGATGGACTGCTTTGTCAGTGATGAAGGTCGTCTTTGTGGTGTTTATCCAATAAAGTCAGTTTTCGTGTGGACCTGCGTCTTTTCGACTGACAAAGCTTTCTATCTGCCACAATTAGTAGTGGGGGGCTCTTTTACTAACTACTATTTTTTCATTGTAAATATTTCATTCTTTTTGTATATAAAATTTTTTAGCCCCCCCACATCATGTATATATCATTTTTCGGGTTATAATTAGGATTCCCATAGAGTGATTCTGGTATTCTGGTGAAAGAGTCTAGTTAAGTTAACTTTATGTTAGATAGGTCCACATTAACCCCCCCTATTTTTGGCCATGTGCCAAATTTTGTGTATATTTATGCAAATAAATATTAACACCAGAACGACCCTAGCGACATTGGATTCGGAGAACGTACTCACGTTTAAAAACAGTGTTCTAAAAAACTAAACACTGACGACATTGGATTCAAGGAGCATACTAAAATCGAAACGATTAACGACATTGAAAAAAAATACTCCCATTGAAATAGTATCCTAAAAATCCTACCGACGTCAGACTCAAATGCTATCAAGCCTAAAAAAGTGTCTAACATAACAATTGCAACTGAAAGGTTCACAGTAACAAAAAAAAAAAATTAACGAAGATCATTACGGAAAAAAAGACTTGATAAAAAAAAGTTCGTCACGACTTTCAAAGATAGCGCTGTACTTTTACAAAAAGAAAAAGGTTTGTCGCGACTTACATAAATGTTTATACTTTTGGAAAAATAATTCGTCACTTGTTTTCGCTGCTAAAATCGGGCGTTATTTTTTTTCTACGAAGATAAATATACACTTGATTATTTTTTTTCTCTTTAGGCAGTGGACTTTTTATATTTTATGTTTTTTGTTCGTTTTATTATCTGGAGGAAGAAATAAGAAAGAATTAAACAGTTTTGTAAAATTCAGCGAATGTTTTGAAATTGCTAATGCTGACAAAGCAAAATTGGCGAATTGAAAGTAGCGTTGGAACATTTGACCAAGTTGCATATCGATGCCGCAAACGTCAGTCGCAGTCCGAAAAACACTGGACTGAACGTCAAATACAATTCGAGGAACAGCAAAAGGAATTGCAAAACAGTTAGCGGAATGTCAGATACGAACCGAGGAACAGCAAAAGGAAGTTCAAAAACAGTTAGCCGAAAGTCAATTACAAACAGAGAAATTGCTTACAGAAATTGTTAAGAATAATGCGAACGCGACAAGCAAGTCAGCATTTTCTCAGAATACAATATGGGCCACGATAGACAATATTAAATACGAGGCAGAGGAAAAATCATTCGCAGCGTATTTTCGGCGATATGAAGATTTTTTTTTAATATTGACTGCAGCAACTGGTCTGATCAAAAGAAAATCAGACTTCTACTACGAAAATTGGAAACGGCTGAGCATAAATTCGTGGATTACATCTTGCCTCGGAAAACAGCAGATTTCTAATTTAATGAGATGGTAAATTTGCTAACAAAACTTTTCTCGCCGAAAACGTCCCTTTTCCATAAGCGTTGGAGATATTTGAATGTGGTAGAAGACGATAATTACGATTTTGCCACCTTCGCAGCTGTAGTGAACAAACACTGATGGCTGTAAGTTGCCTGAACTAACAGAAGATAATTTTAAATGCCTTGTGTTTGAGCAAGGGTTAACCTCGGGAAAAGATGCGGAAATCAGGCGCGGAAAAAAATTATTCTCAGATCGAGAAAGAGGCCCTAGGAATTATATTTGCAGTTTCAAAATTCCACCGGTTCTTGTACGGAGGACATTTTTCTACAAACCGACCATAAGCCGTTGATGTCCATTTTTGGATCCAAAAAAGGACTTCCAACATTCACTGCGAACCGACTATAAAGATGGAACTATTCTGCTGAACTATATTTTTACGATTCAATTTCTCCTCTCAAAACAACTAGACCATGCAGACGGTCTATCGAGACTGATTCCTGCGAAATTGGAACCTATTGAAGATTCAGTAATCGCAGCACTACGTATTAATAGTGATGTAAACACCATGATAAACAATATTATCTGCGAATCGCCGGTCACACTTCAGGAAATTAAGTCAGAATCCGTAAATGACAATTTTATTCAAACCACGAAGCAGAAATTAGCACTGGGTGACAACAGCTCAAGCATGTTTCTGGTTGCAGCGAAATACTGTTATACAGTGAAAGGGTTGTCATCCCCCAAACCCTTCAACAAAATCTCAGGGATTTTCATATGGGAAATCCAGGAATAAACAGAATGAAAATTCTAATTACCTAATTAGGAGTTTTGTTTATTGGCCAGCTATGGACCAAGATATTACCGACATGGTGAACAGATGCAAAGGCTGTGCGTTGGCTGCAAAAGTACCACCGATAACATAAACCTTAGCCTAAGGCTGAACAACCATGGTCGAGGATCCACATCGATTATGAGGGATCTGTTGAGGATTTTTACTATATGATAGTAGTTGACTCTTACTCTAAATGCGCAGACGCACTAAGATGCAAAAAACCGACCACGGCAACAACGACAATTTTTTTATTGGAAGTGTTTGCTCAGTTGGGGGTTGTAGACTGTCTGGTTAGCGACAACGCTACACAGTTCACCTCGACAGTGTTCAGAGAATTCTGCGAGACATATCAAGTCAAGCATATTACGTCATCCCGGTGCCACGTCAGAAGCAACGGCCACGCCGAACGCTTCGTCGATATGTTTAAAAGGGCATTAAAAATGCGTCCGGTATACCGACATAAAGGGCCCTTCAGCAATTTCTGCAGGTTTACAGAATCACGAGAAATCCGAACAAACCAGAAGCGGGATCCCCAGCAGAAATCATCTTTAGACGGTAAATAAAATCCGTATTTGATAAACTGCTACCCAAACACATAGTACACAACAGAACCTCTACAATGCCAACGAAACGATTTAACAGCGGAGATAACGTGTATTTTAGACATTTTCTTTTTGGGAACAGGGCACGATCTTACGAAGAATCAGCCATATTACATACATCATTCAGGGCCCAAAGTTCCAACATAAGAGGCACCAGAACCAAATCAGGAAACGCTTCTACGAGTATCAAGAAGAACCACCGCAGGACGGCAGTAAGGCGATTGAAACTGTGCATGACTGTTTTAACATAGACCCTTAAAAAACGATGTCAGAACCGAGGCGCTTCGGCAGAAAGACGAAGCGCACAGACCCCTTGGTGGTCTGCCACAAAAGGAAGAAATACTGATTTTCACAACTGCGGAAATCAGCTTGGGAAGGGGGAATCACCCTCCAAATGGATTGTTCTATCCATTATATAAACCATAGACCCTTTGATCCCAGGTGCGGATTAAACACCAGACCGACCCTCGCCTGCTCGGTGAGGTTTACTACTCTTTTCAGTTGTAAACATTTTACGTTGTTGTTCCGGTAATACATTGTTTAAACTCTATTCCGTTGTTCTGTTTTCTTTGTGGCTTATTGTAAGCCATAACATAAAGATAACGAGAGAGAAGCTTAAACAGAAATGTATTACACACTATAAAACCCTTTTCTATTTAGTTTATCTTAATCTAAGACAAAATCAGAAAGACCTACGTGGTGTGAATATAAATGTGAATGTAACAATTTATGACCTTCATTGTCAAAGAAATCGGAACAAATATAAATATGATTAAGAATTTAGAAACATATGAAAGCATAATAACAATGTGGATTATTTGAAAGAAATCAATGGGAGGTGACATATTAAAAAATGTGAATTGTTTATAAGTAATCCACGGTGTTTCAGTGATTAACGACACGGACTGGCTACCTTAAGTCAATTTCGTTCCACAGAAATCATGTTCGCTTAGGATGTTGGCAGCCTTCTCAGAGTCCATCCCATAAGTCCATGGTGTTGTTCTTCGTAATAATTCTGGCTAGAAAATATCGAGGAAACTAATGCCAACAATAGAATTTTCTGATTCGAACGATATGATGATAACTAAATAATTAAATTGTCTATGAAAACATAAGTAAATACGCGTTTTACAATATACACATTATTTATTGTATAATTTTTCTTGCTAAAGACATAATAGTCTCTAAAACATAATAGTCATTTAACTGATAACATAATGGGAATTGAAGATCAATGTTTATATCACATGGTGCGATTTTGAAATACTGACTTCATCAATGTTTGAGACATTGTTCGATTGCTGAATAAAAATTTAGAAATTAACGAACGTCCAATAGAATTGTTTTCCTATTGTAAAACATTCATGACGAGAAAAATATGTACATTATATCCAAATTCAGACACAGATCGTTTTCGAATAGCTATACTTTATCCATCATATATCTCCTCGCACATAACCATTATTAATTGGTCTGTGTATGTGCGGTTATTTCAGCGGTATTTATTATCCGGAAGCTATAATTATTGTAAGCTATTATTTGAAGATTCTTTCGAAATACTCAGATATGCTGGTTTGTCTTTGGCGTTTATCTTTGTGAACGTTCATACTTGATCACAGGTATTCACTTCTTTAGAATAGAAACACATTTTATCCCTGAAAATGATATCTTTTTAAACACAGTCACTCCATCTAAAGGCATTATTCTCTTAACATTTCGTGTTTCAATTACAAGATGGAATGATGCTTAATGTTTAGGTTTTCGTGGCATGGGTATTGTCCGTGTACCTTAAAGAAGTTCATTTCAGCAGCTATTGCTGATAAATATCACATATTCTTGAACATTTTGCAATTTATTACATTACACTTGCACTATTCTTCAAGCATGTAACTGCTGTTTGCGAGATGTCCTCTTCGTCTTCTGTTTAGTATTCACTTGTGCTTTAATTTTCGCCAGACTAACAGTATTATTTTTATTGATAAATTACGCGGGTAGTATTTTCTTTTCTACTTAGGCTTGAAATGCCTCTCTTGTTTGTTATATATATATTTCCTCGGCCATTTACAAGTAATTGACGATGTATCGCCGGCAATATATTCGAAGTCTTTTAAAAATACTCTATTCTTGTTTTGTTCTCATGGCGTCAATATATTGAGGGTCAAAATATTGTTATTATTGTGTTATATTAGAGCTTTTCGTAAATTCACCAAGTCAATTTTACAAACTTCGAAATGATTATTATTTCGCGCTAATAATGATTACTTAATTTATCTTTAGCGTTATATTTAAGTAGTCTGTATGAAGTTCTTTTTTACTGAATTTCCATTAGAGCGTCATTATTCCCATTTGTATAAATTGATATAAAGGAAAACATTGTGAAATGTTGTAGGCGTTAGTTCAAAATTTCTGCCATATTTTTTTAGAAATAAATTTCATCCAAATTCCTTTTTTCTTAGTTGATAATGGAAAAAATTACAAATCGTGTTCTAAATAATTTCTCAGTTTTCAGATGCGTATGTGTTTTACAAGTAAACCGGATATGGTTTGTTTGAAAATATACTTACACTTCAATATTATTGGATTACTCTTCGAAATTAATAGCTACCACGATTATAGTCTGGTTTACAATGTGTCACAATTTGGATTGCAAAAACGAAACTGCCGCCTTTGCATTACTAATAATTTATTTAATTGTGCTCGAATGATATCATAAATTTATTTAATTGTTCTCGACTGGTATCATAAGCCCTTATTTACACGCATATGCTTTTCTATTAACAATTTGGTAAACCAGTAAAGCGTACGATTCGAAACACGTTTGATAAAATTTTTTTAACAGTTTTTATTAATAACTATTTTAAAAGCTTTATCTAATTTTATAATAATCCCGATGATCAATATCATGATAATCAGATTAAGAAAAGAGCAAAACAATGAATGACTACATGTAACAGGTACGTTAGAGTTCATATTTTCCACTATGTTCCGATTATTCCGACTGGCTATCCAACCGCTGATCGCTGTTTTGATCGTTTAGCCAACGAATGCATTTTGTTGCATAATTTCCCATTCCAGTGAATGGCGAGTGGTAGTGTATATAAATGCAATATATATTTGGTACCTGATGTAAACAAACAAATCCTTACAGTACAATTAATGTAGATCTTGTTTCACAGATGGTAAAAATACTACAGTTTTCGTAGATAGAAAACACGTCACCCAAGATCGTATCACTTGTTATCCTATTGTGGCTAATTCTCTAATATTGAATCTAAATCATTAAAGTACAATAAATTCGTAATCTTTGTAGCCCTTGTTCAACTATACCGACTCGTTCGACATCATTGAAATATTTCATTCAAGATCGTGTCTATGCAGGAACATTCTCGTTCTGAAATAAAATTTGGTACGACACAAACATTTGGAAAAAGAATACTTGCTTGATTGTTGAGGTTGGCTCCTACTCAATTAATAGCGGAGGTCTAATGTCTGTACTCATGACTGGTTATCGTCTCTTTAGTTCTTTCCTCTCAGGCGCAGTCGCATTCAAGCTTACATATGTACTGTCTACGATATACTACTCTCACTCACTGTCTTCATAAACCATGTGACATAACATATGTTTTCAACATGAAATAGGTCGAGACGACTTTTGAGTAGAAAAGCTGACCACAACTGAATCCACTTACCCGTTTACGTGTCAACGTTCTACTGCGAACTTAAATTATTAAATTTATACTAAGAAACTTAACATTAATATTAAACATTAAAAAAAAGAGAACCCCGTTTAATTATAATATCATATTCAGGTAACAGTTAGTGTTGGGGATATAAATGGGGATCGAAAAATTAGAAAACTTGGAATTTTATGCTCATAAAATCACTGTCGAAATTGAACGAATTTGAGCTAAGGCTTATTTCCGATTCCAAAAGAATTTATTTTACATATTTTTACGATAAAAAGTGAAACAAAATCACATGTATTTACAGTAGAACCTCGGAATACGGTGGCCCCAAGATACGATTTTTTAAGTTTTCAATGTGAAATGCAATGTTTCCCGACCCCTGGTTACGGTATTTGTCCTACATTACGGTGTTTTTTACAATGTTATTTAATTACACATATGTATTACATACTTTACTGAATTTTATTACTAATTTTA
The DNA here is from genome assembly GCF_053919585.1 of Euprymna scolopes. Lineage (NCBI taxonomy): Eukaryota > Metazoa > Mollusca > Cephalopoda > Sepiida > Sepiolidae > Euprymna > Euprymna scolopes. The sequence goes on along the minus strand of NC_136489.1, from coordinate 81,424,336 downwards.
AATACCGCATCCTGGGTATGTACTATATTAGATGTTGTTCATTTATAATATAAAACAAATTGTCAAAAAGCACAAGTTATCAATGTTATTCCCAGATTTAGCATGGATACTTCATATCTATTTTTCTTGGTCGAATAGAATAAACAAAGTACATGTTTCAAAGTTCGCTTGACTGTTCCGCGAACATTTCAGCACCTGTTAGATAAAGGTTTATATACATATCTACGATAGTTCACTGTTGATTAGGAAAATATTAAAACTCACTAACAAGTATTCTTGTCAATTTCGTTATTGGCCTTGTCGTTGTCTGGTCGCTTCTTTCTGAAATTAGTGGTTTAATGTATATTCCGCTTTTTACACAATGTTAATGAAAATAACACTATCAGTTTATCAAAATTTTAAGAAAAATTCATAAAATGAAACATTTAGAATTGTTTGAGTGAATTAATAATGCATTCTATCTACATTTATAATAACTCCTACAATAAAAATGAACGGTGGACAAATGCAAATAGGCTTTGTTGTAAAAGAATAATTAATCTTGTATCGCATTTCTCACTCAATTTCGAGGTAAAAAAAAAATCTATTCTTTTAATATGCGTTTGATCTCAAGTGTATTTTTTTACGTTTAATAATGAATAAGCCCGAGAATATCAGAGCATTTTACAATCATCTGAATATTTTAAAAAGCATCAAGTCGAATATTTAGAATTTTTTAAGGAATCAGAATCGGTAGGTGTATCGGAGTCGAACATTTAGAACAGAAACGGTAATTGTATCGAAACCGAAGAACATCTTGCAAGTAATACCACAGTGTTATAATTATTTACTGTTAATATTTAAAGGGGTTGAGTTAAGCAGACCTTGTAATCTTGTAAAATCATGAACACGATATAGGTTTTTGCTAGATATCTTTATAATACACATCTGATATTTTAAATTAAAAAAAAAACAGAAATGATGTTATTAAATTATTGGGTTATAATTTTACTTACAATAATCTTTGTTGCACATGCGCAAGCGATGTAAGTTTTCCTAGTTGATACATCAGGTGAATTAATAAGTTTCAGCGCTTCTGTTATAACCTAGTGCAAAAAAAAAGGAAAACAGAACGTGGATATAGAATATTAAAATGTATTAACATGAACATATAAACGTGAGTTGTTCCTATTTACAATGCCTCCCCACGGGACAGAGTTAGACACCAGGGTCGTTTTTTAACGTGGAGAAAAGGAACAAAAATAAAAATTATCTCAGTCGTGAAGGATTTCTCCTCCACTGACAGAGAACAAGAAATTGAAGTGCAGCATCTGAAGATAAACGTGAGTTGTTTGTTTAGCCGACGAACAACCTCGGTTGTATCACCGGATATAGAGTTTCCGCATTAAGATATTGTCTTCCGGTATTTATTGTGTATGGATAAATTCATAGGTAAATAACGCAGATAATTCTGCACAAGAAGTTCTATTTTTTTTACAAAAAGATCAACATATATCAAAACCAGGAGACTACACGGGTATAAGTTTACGCTAGTCATTTGGACAATAGCGTAGTAACCATTAGTAATGGAAATTTAGTATAATGAGATTATTTAAAACGACGATTCAGTAAGAACTTGTTTACGTTGGACTTGAAGGCGAAGATATTGCAGTCAGCTGAAAAGCAAACAGGTGTAACAGAGTTTCAGAAGCGGACAGTTCTATTTTAATAGGATTTCCAGCTTAAAAATTATTGCTATATAATATCATGTTTTTAATTGTTCATGAACAAACAATACAAAAGATCACTTTGCCTATGTGTCTCCAACTGCTATGACATTAATTTTATTTCCGTCGTTCTTTCTCTTACGTGTTGTACGCATTATACTGTTATTTTTCTCTTTTAATCAACCCAAGAGATGTTTAATGTAGTCTTATCTGAAATATCAAAATACAAACAAATTGCTGATATTAGTATAAGATAGCTATGTTAGCACAGACATACACATATCAATATACACACACTTCACTGTTAACAAATACATATGCATCACTGTATACACACGGTTACCCACACATACACAGCTATGAGCACGTATATGCAAATCAAACGTGGAAGCTAAAAAAAAACAAAGAAAAACGGGCGCTGTTATTCATGGAGGCCATAATACCCCCTACCCGCTTTCAGCTCCCCCTCACACTCATTTTGATGGCGAGGCGCAGCAGCGATCGTCAACAATTTTAAAACCTTCAAAAATAAGTTTAAAAACTGATGCTTTTTAGAAAATCGATATTCGATTATCCAACAAAAACTGTACTTGATTTTGTTAGCATTTCTATGTTTATATTACCAAAAATTCATTATGTCTGGAAGCGAAATCTGGCGTTTAAGCATACGCTGAAAAAAACGAATAGCTGAAGTAGAAAAAATCCAATAACCACGCAAAGAATTACTTCGATTAATGATTGAGAAAATCAAAATATATGAATAAAATAATGCAACACCATTAAAATCTGAGGGAATACTTGTAACACAACATAAACGACACATGCACACACATAGACACAAATGTGTGTATATATATATATATATATATATATATATATATATTTATATAGTAGTTATAAGATATATATGGCGATTAAGCTACACAGAATATTCCGCGTTTCCGCTAGGATTCATCAGGCTTATGCGAGAATTTTGTGGTTGTCTCGCGTATTTATATACGCACCTTCTATTGAGTTTTTAGCTTTCTAGTTTTCACCGCACCCCTCTTAATCAGCCAATGAGCATGCACTTACAGGGCAAATTCCTAATTGATCTCCGGTTGACCCGGTCCTTTGTGTGTGCTATTTAGCCTAGATATCTCGTGTCCTGATCTTTTTAAATCAAGGTTAGATGTTTTTATATGCTATATATATATATATATATATATATATATATATATATGTGTGTGTGTGTGTGTGTGTGTGTTGTTTTTGTGTGTGTGTGTGTTTTTACACATGCATGGTTATTTATTTATTTTTATTTATTTACTTTTTTCTTCTATTTGTTTATTTTCTATTGTTATTGTAAGTTTTAAAATTATTTTGCATCGCTATCCTAGAGTAAATTTTATCTTGTGAACACAGTTGTTCGCTATTTCTCTTCTGCAGTTTAATAGATTTTGGGGTGCTTTAAAGTGTAGGCTAGGAAATTTTTCATGAAGCCATAATCTACATGGATCGTCTAGGTATCTACATGTATTTGCTTGTCTTACTATTTTCCATTCGACTACCGGCGAACATCCGCTTTCCTTGAGTTCCCTGTATTTGTTTGCTAGATGTGTTTTCATTCGGTGCTTTTTATTATTGAATGTACTTCTGTGGTCATAATATGGAGTTTTGAAATCTAAGGAAGTCATTGCTACGTAATATTTCTTGTTATTCGGGTTTCCTTCGCAAATATTGTGGTCTGCTAAACTATGCTTTTGGTTAAAATATTTATTTTGAAGTTGGCAAAGTGTACTGTATCTACAGTTGCATTTATCTTGCTCGTTATTAGTATTTTTATTTCTAGTTATCGTTTTCCGAAGGTGTTTAATATTATTATCATTATTATTATTATTATCTTTAAAGATACGAGGTGCCTTAAATAGATTTCCCAACTTTTTTCTTGTGTGCATTTGTGTTGATATTACACAGAGAAGTAGTCTCCTCCGGCTAAGTTGCACTTGTACTGTTCCAACAACTTCTGGAAGGGCCCATTAAAGTTGTTTTTTATGGGAGTGTCTTAATGACTCTCGTCACAGTCTCTTTCATTTTCTTAACTGTCTCATAACGACAGTCTCTAAGTGTTGTTGTTTTTTTAGTTTAGAAAATAAGAAATCCCAAACAGCAGGCTCTGAATTATAGGAAGGGTGAGAAACTGTGTTGATGCCCATTTTGGTCAAATAGTGTGAAACAAGGATGAAGTTGTGAAATGATTCATTCGCGCAAAGCTCTCGCATTTCAGTTCTTCGCGAATAATTGTGTGTACAGTTCCACACTTGCAACAAAATGTGCACTTATTATCTCTATAGACACACGAGGGTCCATGGTCATGAAATTATTTATTTTCACAATCAAATCTGGTGATCTGACCTCTCTACTTCTCCCACACCTCTTATCATCACTCACGGATTCCCTGCCTTCCTTCAATCTCTTATGTCATTCAAAAACTGATGATCAAATCATGCAAACTGGCCAAAGCACTCAAAAGCATTCTATACGTTATTGCGACAGTTTTTTTTATTGCATATAGTTCTTTTTAAGTGACCTCGCGTCCAGATTGAATTTTTGAAATTCACTAGCTGTTACAATCAGGATTAAGTAGGGTGTATTCTAATTCCTCCTGGAGCTGTCTATTGAACCAGACATCATAAAACTTGGTCACTCATCATATAAGATGTATAGCAATTACATACTGCCTTTTTAAAAGTATACGACAATTTGAAATGCTGAGACTGGAAAAAGTCTGAAAAGCATTCAAGCACATCGTAAATTGCATCTAACAACCAAAATCAAATGTAAAATTAAACTCGTTGTGTGAGGCTTAATTTAAAAAACAAGTATTACATCTGATATGTATTTTCTAGATACTATAAAATCATGTTTCAAATAATACTGTTGATTTATCGTTTTAAACGTTAACTGCAATTGTATTTTTCTGACAGTTAATAATATCTACTTACATTTATGCATGTGTTATAAATATCTATATATTACAATAGAACAATGCGAGCATGAATATTAATATAGTTAAGCTTAAACATGGAAAAGTGAAGGACTAGTTGTTAAAACTGAAAATGAAAAGCGCAAAATATTCCTTAAAAAATATAATAAATCCATAACTTTAAATATAGCAGCTTTCAGAATTGATTATATAATGTTATAAATTGATTTTTTTAAAGTCAACTACAGTAATTAAGTTAAGTGTTTTATCCCCCAAATTTTAACTTTTAATACATAGTATATATATATATATATATATATATATATATATATATATATATATGTATCTGTGTGTGTGTGCCTGTGTGTCTGTGTGTGTGCGTGTCTGTGTGTGTGCGTGTCTGTGTGTGTGCGTGGTCTAAAATAAAAAGTGTAAAAAGTTAGAGAGATAGAGCTGGAAGGTGAATGCTGGTAAAACTGGGTCAAAAATGTAATGCAGGAAACGAATTATTAAAATCTGAATGAACAGATTTTAGAAAGCTAATTTTGCTCCATTGGTGATTTCTTACAAGGTTTCACTTACTTTGTTTTACATAAAATATATACAATTTTTAAAGTTAAAAGTATTTTTTTTATTTTAATCTACCATTAATTTTATTACAAATTTGATGTAATAGAAGATATTAAAAGTTTGACGTGGACCGGTACTATGTATCTCAAAGGTCATACTAACAAAGTTAAAGTTCACAGATCCGGAAAACTAATGCAAGCACAAATAGAATCAAATCAGCCAAACTATCGTAAATTGCTGAACTAAGTAAATTGCGTATTTATATATTTGATATGAATTCGACAAACTTAAAAACAGTGATAGCCTTAAGTATTTAGAATATCCTAATTAAGACTTATTCCACATGGATAATCCACCTGCAGCTACTTCGGAATCAAGAATCTTAAAGCAACTGCTATTTGAGCAGCTTGGGAAAAGTGTTCGCCACGTGGGTCGCCTTTGTACCATTACAAGTATAACGTTAATGAAGCCCGAAAGCGATGTAATATTGCAGCTACGACATCGAAACAGATTTGTTGAAAAGAGTAATGAAGAGTACAGAAAATTCTTACGATAACTAAGTACATTTACGTAAAAAAGAACGAAACCCGATCTTAATCAACATACGCACTTTAAAGAGATAAAACATTCTCCTTTTCACCCTATAGACCATTGCATAGATCATGGAACATTAATGGACACTTATGGGAGAATTTACAAAGTAACAATAAGTATTTTGTAAAATATATAATAACAAAATAAAATAATGCAGTTTTAATTCTAAGCGATACTAACAAAGTTCAGCATATTGGAGAGTTAAAATTTGCATGAGCATACCCATCGCTGGAATATTTACAATTATAACAATTATTGTAATGAATAAAACAAGGAACTTTGACTTAAAAGGTTAAACTACAAATAGGGTTCGTCAGTTGCTTAAGATGTAAGGTTTTCCAAAATATAAATATTGAACATCTGTTAAATTCTTTGCTCTCTATTAAGAAATATTATTCTTCAATAACAAAATGTGGGCACAATCCACTTACAAATCCAGCAATATATAAATACAAATATTATATTTTGTTTTATTTTTCTTTAGTTTAAGTTCTCAGAAAAAAAGGGCCCACTGCCCAGAGCTGACACTTGTACTCTATATGAGATACATAGATATTCGAATGCTCCATTATAGGTGTAAAGTATTACACTAGTTAACAAGTAGATACTGTCGCAAAGTTACAAAGACAAGGGAATAATTCTGCTCACTTTTTTTCAGTGATATACAGATATTTATTTACAGGTAATTTCCAGAATAACGCCCTATCTCTTGTCCAAAAGTATTTTCCTACTCAAATATGACAAACAAGACTCTACCGTGCTGAGCATGCATATGAAAATCAAGTTTAGGACGCGTTTTTACCTGTCGCTAACGGTCCACGTGTCTAACAGGTCTATCGCTATTGTCTTTTACATCCAGGATGCAGATATTACTTTTTCTATATAGTATTTTCTTTCTTTCTCAGCGTGACGTCACCTCGCACACAGCTCGGTATTTGCATACGTTGTCTGTTGCTGCTTTCATATGCGTCTTGTCTGGTTTATATATATATATATATATATATATATATATATATATATATATATATATATATATATATATATATATAATTTATGATTATGATTATATTAATACTATGAAAAGCTTATCTGTTCTTTAATATGGTATTTAGAATATAATAATAGATATGGATAAATATGATCGAGAAAAAGAAGAAATAAATAAGAGGCAGGAAGCGTACCTATATGTATCTAAATAATCTTTTTAGTTAAAAGAAGCGTTGCATATTTTAAATAAAAATATAATATGAATCCTTTAAAATACAGCTTAAACTCTTATTGATACTCGGTTAAACATATCGAATGATTTTACCTGAGTGTAAATATTTAAATTATAAACAGGTGGGAATTTATATGTTAGAAGAACTGGGACTATTTCCACTAGAAATGACAATTATAGAAGTTACATAAACGACTATTAATGTAATATCATTTGCCAATAAAAATGAATTAACGATGACAATCAGGTAATGATTCTGACGAACACCTACTTGAATTAAAACACGAACATTTTCGCTTCCCTCTTTCTAAATTTCTCTCTTATTGTCTCTCTCTCTCTCTCTCTCTATATATATATATATATATATATATATATATATATTTGTATCAACCTAAACAAGGTATATTTATACAAAATATTAAAAAACAATTTTATAATGACAGCATATATATATATATATATATATATATATATATATATATATATATATATATATATGCGTGTGTGTGCGCGCGAACGCGCGTGTATGTGCCTGTCTGTCTCTAAATGTAACTAGAATAATTTTATTTAAGTTATTTTGTCGAATAAATAATTGTATATATAATACAGTCCTTGCGAGTTGGCTTACATAGAGTGGCGGGATAGTAACCAAGCCAACTACACTTGGGCAAATGTTACTTTGAATGTATGATCTAAACGCCTGTGTGTGTCGATGCGCGTGTTAGTTGCTGATTTACATATCCTAAGCATTTAAGTATAATTAATGAAAAAAAAAACAAGTGAATCATGCATGGTCCCCGGTGAGTGCACAATGAACGAGGTATTTGCTCCTCTTTAAGATTCAAAAGACCCCAGGGGGACATCAAATCCTGTTCAAATGAACAAACAGTGCAGTTTTAGGCCTTAATACATGTACATTTGAGTTCTATATTATGGAAAACTGCTAAATAGACATATACAGAAAATTTTAGACCAATATGGTAAAATAGTCCCAGAAATGTAGTGTTTTATTAGAGCTTAAAGAGCCCGTGGGGCACACCCAAGAGTTATCGCAAAGTATAAAAAAATAAAATTATATAGAATCAATTAGCAACTACTTTTCAGACAGTTTTATAAAAATCCAAGACATCATTTTTTTTTAATAAGCACAAAAATATCAATTTTAGCCATTTTAACCCCAAAGGCACCTCTAGGGACCGACTCGAGTTTGCCCGGAAAATCCGATCTGTTCATTTTTTACTAACATCAATTTTAATGTTTGTGCAAAAATATTAAATATTACAAAATCTAGTTATTAAAAAAAGTACGGACAGAAGAACAGAAGAACGGCCCAACGGACAAGAGTGAATTTATAGGTCCACCCTCCTTTTTGTCGGTGGGAGGACAGTTTAAAGGGCATAGATACACAGTGTAATAAAACATGAACGTTCGGTGAACGGTCTAATAACAACAGTTGGAGACTTGATAGCAGTAAACTCCAGGCATACTGAACCCACTGACAAAGAGGATATAACTCGTTACAATTTTTTCAGGTTAATTTCGTTCTGTGGCGGTTGGTATTTGACTTGAACGTTACAATACAGAGCCTTCTAACATACATGCAAGCAATAATACCATAGACTCTTTTTATATTTCAGTGTTACGTAATTTCTCGGCTGCATGTCGTTCGAAGTCGCCTGCCAAGTCGTATTTACTAGCTTCTTAATCATGGCAGTAAAGATTGCTTTAGCTTCCAAGGACTTAATCGTCCATATAGACAAACAAAACTCTCGGTAACAAAACTTTACCTTCGATCCGTTTAAACTCTCCGATTTGGTCATCAACATAATGTTTATTTAGATTATTAATAACTAAGGAACCAAGAATATATATGTATATATATATATATATATATACATATATATATATATATATATATATATATATATGTATATATATATCTATATATATATCTAATTGTATATATATATATATCTATATATATATCTATATATATATATATATATATCTTTATATATATATCTATATATATATATATATCTTTATATATATATATATCTATATATATATATATATATATCTTTATATATATATATATCTATATATATATATATATCTTTATATATATATATATATATATATCTATATATATATATATCTTTATATATATATATCTATATATATATATCTTTATATATATATATATCTATATATATATATATATATATATCTTTATATATATATATCTATATATATATATATATCTTTATATATATATATCTATATATATCTATATATATATATACATATATATATATATATATATATATATATATATATACGAATCATCTTGAGCATTAAAATAGTTGATCCGCTTTTAGTTTATGATGTGCATGAGCAAATTCGCTCCCTGCCTAGGATACGCATACATAAATGAATTAAAACAAAACGGTAACTGCTTTTTTATTGTCGTTACAAATAAAAATATAGTTCCGCGTAAGTATTTTACTTTTTTTATACACAAATAATATTTTCATTATTTGCCGGTGAATATTGAAATTAAAATACTAAGTAAATTTTATGTTCATGAATTACACGAGTATATTTTAAATACATCTTATTCACTTGCATCACCACAAGGACAAAGTCGTATAGTGCGATTAGAGGTTGATTAGTTTTTAGCATTTTAAATATTCAAATAAAAACAAAACTATATACCTTCTGCTTTTTTCATATGCTTTTTACGCATTTCATTTGTCATGTTCATTGCAAGTTGGTATCATCTTCACCCCCCCCCAAAAAAAACCTCTGAAAATGTTTTTCTAACGTAAAAAAGGCAATACAAAACAAAAAAGTAATTTATAAATTTACATATTTGTAACAATATTTAGTATTTTTACGACCTAACACAAAGTAGTTTTTAGCCTACAAAATCAGAATCTACATTATACTGCCTCTTACGTTGCGACGGTCTTTAAAGAGAAAAAAATACGAAATTTTAAAAATAAAATTAAAATTAAACATTTTTGAGACGGGATCACTTTCTTATATAAATTTAACGAAAACGCGCACGAATTTCTTGGCTACGCAGCGGTAAAGGAGACATGTTAACATATTTTTCATGTTTGGTGGCAGAGAGTTGCAAACAGAAACGGGATGGGGGCGAGCCATAACTAGGGCTATGAAAACAGCATAATCTTATCATTGATTTTACTCTTGAGAATATATCCGACACAGTAAGATAAAAATAATCAACCAAGGATCACATCACTCTACAGAAAACATATAAGATATTAATCGATATATAACTGAGAATCAAAACAAGGAAAATAATATGCTGTTGTCAAAGACCAAGTCATAAGTTCCAAACATTGTAAAAGTACGTAGAAACACCTCGAACCATGTGGGTTCTTTTTTAAAGATTTGTATTTCAAAGATTGCACCAGTAAATATTACTTAATCATTATTTCCCGACAGTTTTAGGCTGTTAACACATAAAAACGAGGGTTGACCTGTACAATGCACGCTCCCTTCTTGTATTTTTTTAGTCTTTCAATATTTAAGGGATTACATTCGTCTTAGGCAAATTATTTTTTACTTTAATCCAAAGGCAATGATTTTAAGACCTTAATTGTTCAATGTATTGTGTATTATTTTCACTGGTCGCCATGTTTGCTTTCGTGCGCGCGTGCATTCAAATTTTGTGCTTTTATACACATATACTGTCCTAAGTTCCTAGTGGTGGTATATATATATATATATATATATATATATATATATATATATATATATATATATATATATATATATATATATACTGGCTAAATACAGACATATCAACATGATGATATCTAAAAAATAAAAAATGAAAATAAAGGTTAGCTTACCAGATTTCGTTCCTTGCTCAACAGAGCTAAATCGAGTAAAATATTATTGTAAAAAAATCATGAATATGGCGGGGGAGAATCAAACGTAAAAAAAGGGGGAGAAATTACATAGTGACCAAATTAAGCCCTAAAAGATTTCCTTTTTGCTTGCAAACAGAAGGTCACAAAGCCTAAAAATAGTTTCTAGAATTTTGAAATGAAAGGGCGAGTTCGACTTACTCAAGATCGTAAATAATTCAGTACTGAAAATCGCGGCACACGCATGGTTATTTATAAGGCGGTCGCAAATTGCAGAACCATGCGTATTATTCAGAACATCCGTAGGTGAAAAATTTGCGTAAGGAATCTTTGATGATGGATGGTGTTTCAAACGGGAATCTAATCTTTACGATGCTCGTCTAACATAGTGCGCACTGTAACTATATTTAAATAAATAAATAATAGAATTAGTATGGTGGAGGGCGGAAGAACTTTTCCAATGGACGACAACATAGGTCTGGTTAAAAAAAACAACATGTGGATTCGATGCAAAATAACACCGTTGTATAGACAAAGAGATTTGCTTCGCAAATCGGTCACTGATATTACCTAACCAAGGTAGATGTAGGAAAACAGGACATCTATTAACTATAATTTCTTTAGCTTTTTAAAAATTGGAAACTTTCTTATTAATAGTAGTTTCAACAATATTTAAGGGATAACCATTATTACAAAGGGTCTTAGTACTAAATTTAAGCTTGTCATCCAGATTAACTTTAGAACAAATCATCAAGGCCCTATGTGCTAAAATCTTAAGTAAATTGTATTTTTGGTTAGTAGGACAAAAAGAGTCCCAACGCGTATAGAGACCGGTAAAGATTAGTTTACGATTAACCGAAGTAAAAAAAAAAACACGAGGATGTCTTGGATACAAGAACATCCAAAAACGGAAAAGTAGAATTCGTTTCCTTGTCCATCGTAAACTTAAGGGTTGAATGACTGTTATTGAGGGATACAAAAAAAAAGCATCCGCATTCGTTTCGTTTTCAAATAAGCAAAAAGTGTCATCAACGTAACAAAAGTAAATACCTGGTTTATGTACACCAGATAATAGACGCTGTTCATGAAAACCAACAATGATATTACCTAACGCTGGTCCCAATGGGAAACCCATGGCTATACCATCTGTCTGTCTGTACACAATATAATTCAAGCTGAATTCAACCGACATGTTGGAGAATGGCATCAATTCTACAAAATATTTTCTGGAATTGGGGTGTTGGAAGTTTACTCCGATATCAGCACAAATATTAATAGTCTCTAACAATGGGATGAAAGTATAAAGACTAGAAATGTTATGTTTGAAGAATTCATCTATTTGTATGTCAATGTCTTATATCCTTTGTATTTTTCATCAATCTATACTGTTTCCATTTTGTGCCAGGCGTACTCATAAAACACTAACTATCGCGTTCACTATGTAGTTCCCATTAAACACATGTAATATCCATCTACACACATTTTTATGTTAACAAATTTCTGAATGCTAGTGCACGTATGTGTACATACATGCAAATGTTCAAAAATATTATAAGTTAACGCATGCACATCATAAATAAGTCATACGTACCAACCAGTAAACGTGAGCAAGACAAATCAATTTTAGTCTATGATTGGTAAATAAAAATGACAAAAATAAAGCAAAGTGCGTGTTCCCGATAAGAACTTTTTTCAATTGATCGGAAACGCGAAGAATCCATCAGAAACAATCTAACAGTTCGTAACAGCTGACGCGCCGCAAGTATGCTAATTTGGACGCCACTATCTACGTTTATCAATTATCTTGTAGACGGGTTGCCACATCATATATATATATATATATATATGTATATATATATATATATATATATATATATATATATATATATATATGCCATATAGACATCTATCTACAAGACTATTCATAAAGGTTTTGGTGAAAATTTTATATGTATATGTATATGTAAAAAGGTATACATACACATATATATATTGTAAGGTTTTAATATATATATGGCAATTAAGCTAAACAGAAGATTGTGTAGGAGAATTGTCATATATATATGTGTATATATATATATATAAAATATATATTCAAAATTTACTACCTAGTCATGCTCAACTATTAACCATAGTTACATTAGATGCGTAAGATATATGTAGCCACATTTATTTAGATATAGAATAAAATATATGCATTGATGTAAATATTTGCATATTTCTGTATCATAATATATATATATATATATATATATATATATACAGGATTTATGATATTGCAGCATACAGTATATATGTGTATATATATACACATATAGAATGATATTTTATATTATGTGTTTTATATATATACACACATATGTGTATTTAGTTATTTTCTTTTTTCACTCCATTTACCTTTGAATTATTAGTAGATATATGTCATTTAAGAGATCTTAAAATAGAATACGCGAGCGCATATCACTTAAGTTTACCCTTTAAACAAATAATATGTGCTTTAAAAATGGTAGAAAATAATGAAAAAATTAAGTTTCGAATATTAGAAAATGCCTTTATACAGGCACACACATATCTCTCTCTCTCTCTCTATATATATATATATATATATATATACAGTTATATATATATATATGTATATTTATATTAATTTATATGTCTATAAAATTCTGACTTCTAAATGAAAAACACCCCAACAATTTGCCGAACTATTTTAATATATATAAATGAAATGAATATTTAAAAAAACTGAATCTCTAGTACCTACTAGAAATAATAGTAATCTTAGCCGGTTTTGTAACAAGTGAATCTAATTGCCGCTTTTGAAGACTCCAAGCAAATATATTTTTTTAATTCTATTGCCTCAAAACTAAACTATAAAAATCTCATACCATTTTGAAAGGTCTTTAAATCTCTTTTCGCTTTATATAATTTATCGCATATGTTTTGTAAGAAAAGAATATAATATTTCGACGTTTTCTTTATTTTATGTTTCTTTGCTCCTAAATGATATGGAAATGGCAAGTAGACACATGCCTCATTTTCGAGATCAACAAAAGATTGGTATACCTGAATTGAATGAATTCAAAATAGCGTAATGAAAATATATAATAGGTATTTGCAGCTTCTCTTCCATTTTTCAGGTTTTAATCAAGTCAAATCACACTTTGTTTTCATTTGACGGGTTGATTGTTACTCTCTTCTGATGAGTTATGGGCATAATAAATTCACTGTTTTTTATAATAATTAAGTGATTGATTTTACGGTACGAAACAGATGCTGTCAAGTATTGTAAATGTGAACTGAATTAAAGGAATACATTATAAGATGTTCAACATCATAGATTTTACAAATATAGTTTGTTTTGTCATTTACTCACTATATAGCTCTCTAATTACATTTAGCCTCCTAAATAAGGATTTGTATATATTATCAGAAAATATATTTTTACATATATATATATATATATATATATATATATATATATATATATATATATATATATATATATATATATATATACTGTGATGATCATATTATTGGCACGGTAAAATAAAAGTTAAATTTTGTCTAATAAATTCTAAAAAAGGGATTAAATTAAAGAAAATAACAAAGTATATTATGTATTTTTAACTGGCCTTTCCGATGCAGCAATCGGATTTTAGAAAAAATAAATAACAAAGGAACAACAAACATAATTGCAAAAAAACCCTTGTTCAAAATTATTGGCACGGCTTTGTTTTTCTTTTAGTATCAGTATAATATCAATCAATTTCCGGTTTACGTGCTTTCTGAACTTTTTTATAGCCATATCATGCTTGTTTAACGCTAATTCAGTGAATATTTTTTTTCAGATAATTTCTAGATAGCGATTTATTTAAACTATTATAAGTGACTAAATTATAATTTTCAATCGCCATGGTTAAAACTAAGGAACACAGCGAAGACGTCAGGAAGCTTGTTGTAGCATGCCATACCAATGGGGAGGGCTATGATAAGATTTCAAAGAAGCTAAACCTTCCCAAATCCACTGTTAGAGCTATAATAAACAAGTTCAAATCGCAAGGCCACGTTATGAGTTTAGAGGGTAGAGGGAGAAAAAGGATTCTTTCCCCAAGAGATGAACGGAAAATTGTTCGACAAGTAAAACAAAACCCAAGGATCTCTGTTGGGGAGATTGTTGATGAACAGAGCACCTCTGGAGTGAATGTATCTCGACATACAGTTGGTAGAGTTTTGAAGAGAGCTGGTTTAAAAGCATGTCGTCCGAGAAAGACTCCCTTATCGAAGCCTATGCACCTGAAAGCAAGGCTAGCCTTTGCAAAACGTCATATTGATAAAGATGTTGCATTCTGGAAACGTGTTCTATGGACTGACGAAACGAAAATAGAGTTATTTGGCCATAATAAAGTGTCTAATATTTACAGAAAATCTGGCGAAGCTTTCCTGCCTAAGAACACCATACCCACAGTGAAGCACGGTGGAGGCAGTTTGATGTTTTGGGGATCCTTTGCTGCCTCTGGACCAGGGCGACTTGTTAAGGTCACAGGTAGCATAAAAAAGGAAGATTATGTTAAAATATTGGATGAAAACCTGAAAGACTCTGCTAAAGAGCTCTCACTTGGTCGTCGTTGGTGGTTCATGCAAGATAATGACCCAAAGCATTCGGCTAAACTGACTAAGAAATGGCTTGAGGACAATCATATTAATGTTTTGGAGTGGCCATCACAAAGCCCAGACCTTAATCCAATTGAAAATTTATGGAGAACATTAAAATTGAGGGTAATGCAAAGGAAGCCTAAGAATCTTATTCAATTGGAGGATTATTGTCAGGAAGAGTGGGCTAAAATTACTACTGAAGAGTGCAACAACTTGGTTGTAAACTATGAAAAGCGACTGAGGAAGGTAATCAAGGCCAAAGGCTATACAATTGATTATTAAATAAATCGTGCCAATAATTTTGAACAAGGGTTTTTTTGCAATTATGTTTGTTGTTCCTTTGTTATTTATTTTTTCTAAAATCCGATTGCTGCATCGGAAAGGCCAGTTAAAAATACATAATATACTTTGTTATTTTCTTTAATTTAATCCCTTTTTTAGAATTTATTAGACAAAATTTAACTTTTATTTTACCGTGCCAATAAATATGATCATCACTGTATATATATATATATATATATATATATATATATATATATATATATATATATATATATATATATATATATATACACACACACACACATACCTTCGAACTTTCGGCGACAAACATATCAATATGTCAAGGTAACTTTTGTCATTTTATCTTAATATGATGTGGTGGATGCCTCACTTATATAAGAATAATTAAACGCATATCTTTATATATATATATATATATATATATATATATATATATATATATCTGAAATATTAATAACGCATGTATATAACTGTTATGCTTGTAAAGGAAATTCAACTGAACCTTTCAGATGAACATAAAAATGAATTTCTATTTCAAGTATGTATATATACAAATATATATATATATACGTATATCTATCTATATACATATATATATATACATATATATTTAGCTAGTTCTATTTCACACATGTGTTTGACAAACCGATATCTTTCACTTTCATCTAGTTGAAGTGTTGCTACATTTGAAATTTATTGATTTATTCGTTTTGTTATCGCGCATAATTCTATCATGCCTTTGACTTCTGGCAAAATATTCAACCTAAATTCATGATCTTCTACCATTGTAAAATCCCATAAGCGCCAATGCGACACACTGTTCTTGGGGATATAATATGTGAACGCTGATGGCCCTAGATTTATTATATTACGACAATACTAATAATACTATTACTAGTATTGTTAAATTCGTAACGCGTACACAAATCGTAACATATCGAAATATATTGATACTATATAATCTCATATGTTTATTTAAGGAAATCATCTGCATGATGCTAGACATACGATCTTGGATAAACAACGCACTAAGTGATCTTCTCTTTCGATGGAAAAAAAAGTGTTTCTCTATATGCAATTCATAAAGCATTTGTTTGGCAGCGGTTTAAGCCACTTTAGCTCAATGTAATGTCTTTAAGTTTTGGAGCAT
Organism: Euprymna scolopes; assembly: GCF_053919585.1. NCBI lineage: Eukaryota > Metazoa > Mollusca > Cephalopoda > Sepiida > Sepiolidae > Euprymna > Euprymna scolopes. Next base: position 81,407,268 of record NC_136489.1, on the reverse strand, counting down.
AAAAGCTATTATGTTCCACAACAAAATTTAAAACCACTTTCTTGGCAAGTGTCTATATAAGTTCCGTCGATTTCTATAACGACATCACATCTTACATGCTGAAGGAATACTGTAAATAAATTAGATATTAGAGGAATAATTCTCAACACAATTATATATATATATATATATATATATATATATATATATATATATATATATATATATATATATATATAGTTATGGGAATATTTCTATGTACGTTTCTATATTAATATGGTACAATCTGAAATGCTCAATTACTATATATGGAAACATCACATATTCAAAACGAATGCCAGCAATACATTTTTAATACACGTTACTTTAATACGCATTTTCCTGAGATGCAGCCTTTTTACGTTATCAGATTACACTTAAATAAACTTCTATTCGCTGATTAATTCCATCGACAGAATATAAATCTTGTAAATTTAATGATTTTTTATAAGAATCATTTCATGAAAAAGAAAATACTTAAAGATTATCATTTAATATAGAAGCTAATTAACAAGAAAATACAAGATGCGATATACAAAAAGTAGCTATATTTTTTCTGTTTAGAGCACAGTTGAAGCATGATTAGTGACGTTTTATTTGAACATTTAATTAAGCCATTATATATTGAAATAATCCAATAAAGTCAAAATCAGGTTCTCTACAATGCACTATAGACTACAATGTAAAACATTCATTGTCCACCATTCAATCCCTGGCAACGGCGAGTCTTCCTGCTTGTATATTTAAAAAGGCAGAAACTAATTTATTACTTTCGAACTAAAGTATAATCTGACACAATATTTGATTTTCTTCACTTCCGTTATTTCCATTAAGTGTTCAAACGAATATCTGCAAATCTGTCGAAAATTATTTACAGTAATTTTAGACACACATATAGGCATGATGCGCATTTTAGTAAAAGAAAATGGTAAATTTTCGCACTTAATTGTATCAAAATCTGAAATACGTGATTATATAAACATTAAATCCAAAATTTAACTCCGAATGTGATTGTATTGCAAATTGCGAACTGTCGCTAATACACTACAATAGAGAGAAGCTGACGATAATAGTAAATATTAGGATTTAAACATCAATTATAACAACCATTAAATACTAAGTAATATAGACAATGAAAACAGTAGAGATGATAAAACAGTCAAGATGGCTACAATATAAAACATGTATAATGTAAAGCATCAACATCAAGAGCATCAAGGATTTTATCACTCAACGAACTTCAGCCATCTAACCCTCTCCAGGGCTATTCGCTGCCATGTGGGACCAATGTGCTGTATCAGGTCTTCCCTCCATCTCGTTCTTAATCTTCCCTTTGGCCTCTTTGGTTAACGAGGTAATCATTCCGTGGACCTTGTTATCATATTGTCTCCCTTCGTCTGATGTAAAGCAAACTTAAATAAAAACTAAGTGGTGCATTTAAAAAAGTAGAATCACTTACACATGTTTATGCATATTTCTAAGCGACAAAGTCATAGTAAACCATACTTAATTATATAAAAACTAGTGAAAATGTAAACACTTTCAACACACCATTGATAGAATATAACTTCTAGCTTATAGAAACACAAAAAGTAAAATATCGTGTGTAACATATAAAAAATATACAATACAGTGTGAAAGTTAAATGTTGTCTAATGTGTGTAAATGAATGTATATCTATTATTATATATTAGTATACCTACTATATGTTAGTATGCGATGCCTCCGTTCTATCTCACGAAGCAATGAATACTATTTATAAGAGCGGTTGTGTTTGTAATTCTGAGTATAAGTTTAAGCGATCCCCAACTACATCTTTTCTGAAACGGCACTGCTTGGGCCCAGTGGGATGGAGGTGTCCAAGATTGACTAGAAACAGTGCCGAGATAAAATAGAAGCACTAGCAGTATCAGAATTTTTGTAGGAATTTTTGACACCCCTAACACGAAACTGCGAATACAATATAAAAATCTCGTAATTTCTCTGTTAAAAGTGGGTTATTTATTTTCTTTATGGATTATACTTCCAAAATAAACTATTACAGTTGTTTTAAAAGTAATAAAAATATTTTTATTTTTTTTTTAAAACAGTAATGAATTTTCCGAACTCAATATTTTTCAATTTTTAAGCTCAATATTTTTAAATTTTTAAATTTTAAAAATCTATCAAAATTTTTCTATTGATTCTATTTTTACGATATTTTCAGGGTCAATGTGAAATTTTATGTTCTTTCCAATAAACCGAATATAATATTTTAGACAAACGTTTTTTTTAAATTCACGCCCCCCCATTTTCACGCCCCCCCATTTTCACGCCCCCCCCATTTTGAAATGTCTATTAAAAAGTAAATAATTAATTTATGTTTAATAGGTTTATATATCACAAATTGAAGAGAAAAGGTCAATAAATAATATATTCAAATTTAAAACAAAAAAAAAATCAGTTTTTTAGAAATTTACCTGTAAAGTCCGAAGTTTAAAACCTTATTTTATAAGAACACATTTTTTCTTTTTGTCTTTTTTTTTTTTTTTTTAATGAAACCTTGGTCCTTGCTCCTTTAATTGAAAAAAAAATTAGGGCTTGAATTACATTTTTCGAGGAGTTATAAGCTTAGAAAGATAGGGGGTCGAATAATTTACGCCTCTCATTTTGAAATGTCTATTAAAAAGTAAATAATTAATTTATGTTTAATAGGTTTATATATCACAAATTGAAGAGAAAAGGGTCAATAAATAATATATTCAAATTTAAAACCAAAAAAAAAATCAGTTTTTTAGAAATTTACCTGTAAAGTCCGAAGTTTAAAACCTTTTTTTAAAAAAAACACATTGTTTTGTTTTGTTTTTTTTTTAAATAAAACCTTGGTCCTTACTCCTTTAATTGAAAAAAAAAATTAGGGCTTGAATTACATTTTTCGAGGAGTTATAAGCTTGGAAAGATGGGGTGGAATTATTCACTATTTTCACGAAATTTCTGACACTGCTATAGAAGCACATACAGTAGCTTCAATTCTTAAACAGTAAGACATATTAGTACTGATCAGTCTCAACGTTGCTTATCCTATTTAATTTGATTAGAATCGATGTGTCAACTTGATTATATTGTATCTATTAGTATAGCTACTTATATAACCCTTAAAATAAAAAGATGGAATTATATCGTATATACAGTACATTATTCAAATTTGACAATTGAATTCTCACATTGTTTTAATTCTAAAATTTAAAAAGCCTTTCAATTACCAAACATAACAATTAGCGAGAAAATTAGATTCGAAATTTAAGGATATTTTCGCTAGTAACTTCCAATATTTTCAAGATATAAACGATAGGAATATCAATAACCTTCATGCATACACCTTAATCACTTTAAGTAAAGTGAAACAATCGAATATAAATAGGTTTATTGATAAATAATGTATTAAACTTTGAAATTCCAGGATGCATCTTCCTATCTAATGCATGCGTTTTTATTATAATTAAAAAAATGATTTGGATCTAATATATAATTATATTGCTTGAATAACAAATATACCCACTAATAGCTTGTGTATAATAATACTATCCTCATATATATATATATATATATATATATATATATATATATAATTTTGTCGTGTGCATATGAATTCAAATGTGCGTATTGTTTTCATTAGTCGCCACGTTTGTTTTCGCGTGCGCTTACCTTCATATTTTACCCGTTTATATATTAATTCTGTATACTAACAATTCCATAGCTTGCTATAACATATATAGACCCAACGTGTCACGGGTAGTCTAGTATATATATATATATATATATATATATATATATATATATATATATATATATATATATATATATATATATATTTATATATACATATATATATAAATACCCGCACCAAATGGCTAATTTAAACCAAAATTTGTCCACCAATTTATAGTGCTCAAAGCGCTTATTTACAAACAAATAGCGAGACTTACACACATACACACACACAAACACTCACACACACACACACACACACATATATATACAGAGAGAGAGAGAGAGAGAGAGAAAGAGGGAGAAAGAAAGCTAATATGTGTATATGTAATTTAACAATTAATGACGACCGTTTTAACTAGAAATGTATGTCTTGTTTGTGAGTTGAAAAACTTTTGAAATATGTTTTTTTTTTTAATTTAAGGGTCCGAGTAAGCCCAAGTTTATGCAAGTTATAAGATTTAATAAGCAGTTCTATTCGAACACTAGGGGCTGAATCAACTGGATGTTATAGTGTGACAAATAAAAACAAATTTCAGAAAATGAGTAAATACTTGTGTATCCATCCCTATGAACACACACACATACATATATATATATATATATATATATATATATATATATATATATGTTTATATATACATATGTATATATATATATATATATATATATATATATATAGAGAGAGAGAGAGAGAGAGAGAGAGAAAGAGATATATACTGCTTGTAATTTTATGTAGTGTCTAATGCATGTTAGAAAACATTGCCATAGACGGTATATCAGTTATAGTAATATTGTTTTTATCACATGTGTAGACATATGTAGTTTTTAACCTATATCTTTTCAAATACGAGTCAATTTACTTAGCCTAAATTAAACGTATTCATGTTTAATATTTACAAACCCAAATTCTACTATGTATTAGTTAATATGCATCTATATCATTTGCACATAAATAAAGGTTCCTTGTAATCAGCCGCGCACGTGTCCCGGGTATGAGGATAATGCATGTAGTATAAGCGTTATGTATGGAAATTCTCTATTTATTGCATGATGTTGCCGTGTAGTTCACTATAAACGCAGGGATCGTAAAAGCATTGTAGCATCTTTATTCAAGGATTTTTTTAGTAAATTGAGTTTCAGAATATATCTGGTTATGGGCGCCTATCTCCAAAACTCCTAATATAGTATGTGGCATATTCCGAATTTGTGAAAGACAATATTACGCCCACCCCTTGATATTTTTACACTACACAGGTAGTAGCAGGTTTTACACAGCGACGATATCAAGTGATTTTTTTTTATTATTTTCAATGTTAACTTGGTGAATAGGTGATTCTAGTAGAAGAGGGGTGGGAAGTGAACATATGTGAAAATATTAAACTATATTAGCATATTATTATATTGACGTGTACTTTTGTTTATAGTAAATATGGTTTGGGCATTTGGACATCCGCATTCGATGGCACAACTGCGACAAGCAATACACGATTCATTCTGAATATACCACTCTTTCTTCTCAGATAAAATGAATACCTCCTCCTTTCAACTTAAGAATGGTTTATTATCAGAGTTGTCTTGTCTAATTATCCAGCCAGATGAAAGCAGAAACAGGAAGTTAAAAAAGCAGACAATCTTTACTATAACTTTACCTTATACATGGATTTAAAATCCAATTCAAAATATTGCCGAAATGTTGTTGTAGTTTGTGTAATGAATACGGGGCAAGTGATATTCAATTAAATATCTTACTACTCGTCTACTTGACTAATGGAAATGTACAGTTTTTATAGCTTGGCTTATCTAAGAGAAGATGCGAGGGACAGTTATCTGGTGTAAAGGTTTCAATCAATTTGCGTCCGATGCTATAACACCTTTGCTTATGATATACCCCATTAGGTTTATTTTGCTCATTCCAAAGGAGCATTTGCCGTCGTTAAGGTTGTATTTCTCGATGGACATGAACCGTCCGAGATTTTCGTCATGTTCCTTTTTATTATGGACACAATGTCAATGTATGCACATGTACCTTCAAGTTTCTCTTCCGTTATGAATTGGCCCACTATCCTTTGGAAGCTGGCTACCCCATTCGCAACGCACAATGAACCCTGCGAAATAGATATAGTCGACGGTTTGCCTCGAAAGCTGTGTATATCTCGTTTCTATGTCTACTGGCGATCTGATGGTACGCACTTATCAAGTCCAGAGTGATAAACATACGATATTTGGTTATTCGCCTATCATTTTATCTATCCTGCGTAGTGGAAAGGCGTTTAAAAGGGCACATTTATTTATCGTTCTATACCCATTCTCTTTTTATAGTTTCAGAAGTTGTTATAACTACCTTCACCCTCCAGGGTGATTTGAGATAAAAAGACTACTCGAGGAGGGTTTAACTCAAACCCTGCCCGAGTAGTCTTTATCTCAGAGTAATTGACTTTTTTTATTATTAGAAGAAACATGTCAGTTTCTCACTACTATGGGTTTGCAGTTTTCAGTTGGGTTTTCGAAAACTGACAGGTACTGGATTTTTGCTGTCACCAATCCACAAATTTTCAATGCGGACATTGAACAACAAAACGAAATTTCAATCTTGTGAATGTTGCTGCGAAAAATAGTGACCCAGTATTATTTCGCAACAAAGGTTTTTCATTACGGATAATTTATGTGTTTTATAGGAGCTGTCATTAAATAGTAAGTCAACAAAACAATAACCACTTACTTGTGCAGATAATTACGCGTTCGCCATTGTTACTTTGCTGGCGGAGTAAACCAAATGCCATTTGTTAGTTTTTTGCCAAGCTTTCTATGATCAAATTTTCTGAGCTCCCGGTAACAAGCAGAGCGTTAATAGATGCCCTGTTAATTTCCTTTTATAATAGTTTTTGAAAGGCAGTCAAGGGAGGCGGCTAAAGTTTAAGATGTATTATGCCAAGTGGATTTGTATAGCGTTGTAGAAGACTTGCATATCTTTGAAAAATAACCAAGTTTTTCACATTTATGACAACAAGTATATCTGAGAACGCATGAAATTCGTAAATATAAGCCGCAAAAATTGCAGATGTCTATTTTAAGCGGCAGTGATCTTGAAGCTTCGTCGGACTATTGTCATGAGCGTGGGGCAGTAGGAACGGGTAGGTTCAGCGCGGCGCCCAGATTGGCTGGCTGTAAATAAGAACTAGACTGCTGTATAGCACATTCGAATGTATAGGACTACTCGTAACCTGTTCTGTGTAAGGGTCTTCTTCTCAAGAAGACCTTGTTTTACGTGAGCATTACGTACGCTCTTATTTAAGGCGTCCAAAATGTGTTGCTCCTGGGCTTCTAATGCTGTAATAGGCAGAAGTTGCAATTTTTGCCCAGTGTCAGGAGGCTCTTAAGGAAATGATCCAATGTTTCGCCTTATTCTTGTCGGCGAGTCGCAATTAGGTGTCTAGAAACTATATCATTTTGGGGTTTTACGTATGTATTCAGTACATCGATTGCTTCTTCGCAGGTAACGCAATCCGAAATATTTCGCTGACTGTGTGAGACACGTTGTTGGTTAGAAGCGCACGCTTATTGATAAGACGTCCCGCTCTTTCTCAATGTAGAACCTCGATGAAATTTGTAAATGTCTCTCCCCAATGTTTTCCGCACTTGTTGGCTTACTTGCTTTCTGGTCTGTGGTAATCGCTCGTTTCGCATAAATTGTGCCAGTCTTAATTGGATAAATGTTAATGAAAACAGGACAAGGGACCCGTATAGTAATCTTTTATTCAATTAAGTATCTTACTACTCGGCTACTTGATAAGCGGAAATGTACAGCGTTTATAGATTGAATTATCAAATAGGAGATAATGCATATTCACATTGTAGAGATCTTGTATATATTGCTATTTATATTCAGTATATTGTTTAAATTCCTCGTACCAACAATATCAATGAATCACTGCATGTTTAATTTTAAAAACGTTTACTCCGTGCCAATGTTTCATTCGTATCTATACATATTAATTATTGGATTTCGTTACAATTTACGACTAATAACAAAAGAAAGTAATAAATTTTATATTTCCCGAGAGAACCCTTTTTCCTTCCTTGCTTTTTAAAATTCATTTTTCTTTCTTGTTATATAACACTGAACTGTTTTGCTGGCGTCAAATTTATTATTTCCACACTGTCTTTAACGATGAAAATAATATCCCGCTTCGTTGAGCTTGATCGTCCATGTTTAATCGTGAAAATTTGTGTTTGTTTTAATGGGTTTTTTTTTCATATGTCAAGGTCGGAATTGGATGGCGGCTTTGTGCAGGAGTTGATTTATTTTTCCTTTGCTACTTGGTTTTGTTTTCCTTTGCGTTGCTTATATTTTCTCGAACGTTTTATGATTCATATGATTATTAATTTATTCTTAAGAAAATTGTTTTTCTCTAATTTCCCTTGTGAATTCTTAGTTTATTAGTCGCATGAGATGCGCGCAAATGTTACTCATTACAAATTATTGAAAGTCTTTAAATGTATAAAAATGTGTGTCTGGACGAGAATATAATTGAAAAATGAAATTATAGGAGGTAGGATTTCAGCACATATGGGGTGTACTATTAAATTTAGTTATCGACTGCGTTTAATTACGATAATTTAATAATTAAACCCAGAAATAGTGTAAGGATATTTATGAAAAAATCACCTTGGCTACAAGCTGAATACTACTGATTTTGAATATTTTTATTCTGGTGTTTTAAGTAAATAAGGCAAACACGTTAATAATGTAAACTCTTACGTGACAAGTATTTTATTTTAATAATCCGGTAAATCTAAAAAAGAATTTAATATTGTGCGATACTATGGACACCATCATAAGTGTTTCGAAGTAAAAATAAAAAAATGAAAACTAGGAAAAACTATTAAACATGTAATAAGAAGGTTAGTGAAAATACAATGAAAGAGTACTTCATCAAAGTATTAACAAACATTTAAAAATATGGTGATTTTTATGTTTCGTACAACAATTAAAGATCCGTGTAAAGCTAGCGAATGACTTTGAAACATTCCGCATTTCTTTAACGTTAAATGAATGTTTGGTTCACAAGTTTGCGAATAAAAATAGGATTAACGCAAATGTTTATAAAACAAATTATGTTAATAAAACTATCCAAAATATAAGTCCTGCGATAATAGGTCTCTCCATTACAACTGCGATGATTTTCAACCACGGAATAGAGATTGGAAAGACCCCCAAACTTGATAAATGGGGGCCTCGCGAATTAAATGGCAACCAAATAAAACGTCGTTCGTTATAATGTGCTGTATTCTCTTCTTTTATGCAACAAGAACGACCCGTTTCTCGATTAGGTTGTTACTTGCGATGGAAAGTGTGTTCATATCGACAACCTGCGATGCTCAGCTCAGTGGTTAAACGTCGACGAAGCGACACGACAGTCCCCGAAGCCAGAACTGCAAGGAAAGAAGGTCATGCTGGCTGTTTCCTGGTATGATTGGTCTCATCCATTACAGTGTTGAATGCAGGTGAAACCATAGTGGCGGAAAAGTACTGCGGAACAAATGAATAAAATGCATCAGAAACTTCGACAACAACAACAAGCATTCATGAACAAAAAAGACCTAATTCCTTTTCACAACAATGCCCGACCGAACGTTGCTAAACCGACCCTACAAATGGCGAACGAATCTCTCCTCATCAGCTATACTTTCCAGACCTCTCACATACCGACTTCAACTTTTTCAAGCATCTCGACAACTTTCTGCTAGAGAAATGCTTAAAAAATCTAAGCGATATCAAAAACGTGCACATCGCCACCAGAACGCAAGTTTTTTTACGGGCCCGGCGTAAAACTGGCATGTGTTGATTCTGATGATGCTTTTTTTTAATATTTTGTTCTAGTCGAGATATGTTTATCTTTATTTAAACTGAAATACCGCAAGAACTTTCGTGTCAACCTAATATCAATAAACGTGCATTATTGCTTTTTCAACAAGCATATTTGCCATTTACACAAAAAATATGCATTAGTTAAAGAATACCGAATATAGTTTTTCGTTATTTATTAAAAATTTAAAAATTAATATCTTTTTGAAAATAATAATATATCTTTAGTTTTGCTGCAAAAATAATTGTCAGGTATACATGTTCTTTTAAATTAGTAGCCCGGAAGTTTTAACATGTTTTTCGTGATTTATTTATTTAAATCGTTACCCATTTAATCTACCCTTTCGGTGTATCATATACATAATACTCAGCTATTTGTTTAATAATGAATTTGTAGCATAAGGGTTTGTTTAAACTGGGGTAAAGGTAATAACGAATTACTAATATGAAACTGTAGTATATGATTAGCCATATTAAGAATTGAATACATGATAATTAACGCACTTTCATTTAAAAAAAACACGCTGTAAAATGGCGCGAACGCGCGTATGCAAATGAATGTGAAATGACGTCATCAGTAAAGAAAAAAGACTATGAAAAAGAGAAAGCGAACGATCACGTAAGAGACTTGAGAACGGAACGAGATCACGGTCGAGATCACGGGGGAAGCCTTAATAAATATCCGGATAATATGCCAGATAACGTGGGTGACGTCACGGCCGTGACAAAAAGAAAATAAATGACGTTGTTGCGAAGCAAAAACCGTGTGGAAATTGTTTTCCTATTTTGCTGCTGGAAAAATACAACTGTGTTTCCCTTTGTAACGTTACAGTGGTTAGGTTAAGAAAGCATTGTATTAAGTTATTGTAAAAATAAGTTTTTAAAACAAACTGCTATGTACGCGATCATTTTATTGCATTTTTCTTTGCATTGTACAGTGTGTATAGTCTTTACATTTTTGGTTGTTATTGTGCGCGGCACGAGCATGTTTTCCGACCGGCGATATCTACTTTATTTAACCATCGGACCTGCAAGTTCGGACGCATTCTACGCTTGTGATATAACGCTTTTCATGATCAGCCCGGATCTCGTTTTCCTTGATTGAGAACCATCCATCAATTGACAGGTTCTGAAAGAGAAGACGAGTATTGAATGCAAATAGGGTTGATGATTAAGTAATTTTCGCTAGTAACATGTGTGTGATGAAAATTTAAATGAGGAAGCCACTGCACTGTGACGATCCCACTCTCTCTCGAACACAGGAATCAAAGTTCACAGTGAGAAAGTATCGTTACAGATGATGACTTCTTTGGCTACAGCAAAATGGGCGCGCGGTATTCTATTCTATTCTCGCAAAACCCTGTTCATAACGTGACGCATTCTTGTGATACTTTCAGAGCTTTTGAACCACAACTTTTCGGCCAGTCATAACCCTGAAAGCATAATTCTTATACTGAAAAGAGAAAAAAATCAGAATTAATAACATCAGCATTATTCTGGCGTGAAGCACCGCCATGAATGCTTCAGTTCATATATATATATATATATATATATATATATATATATATATATATATATATATATATAAGTGAACGTGTCTGTGTGGTTGTGTGTCTGTCTGTGTACATTTCCCTACGCAATAACTTTGTCAATTTTAAGTCTACAGACTTGAAATTTGATATACAGAGTACTGAGATTTGGAAAAATCGATGTGATCAGTTTTCGGCCAGAAATTTGTCTGTTAAGGGGTCAAAGTTAAACGATTTGACCTTTGAGAACTGTACCAAACTCCTCCGACAATTTTGGGTAAAAAATTAAAATTTTAGATATATGTTCCTTGGACATAGATCTAACTTAATAACTTGATTGGAGCCAAAAACAATAAATTTTAATGGATCATAATAGGGGTCACTGTTAAAAAAATTGACCGCTTTTTTTCTTTCTCTTTTTTGCTCAACATAAACCTCCAAACACCCAGCTGAAATGCGAGTATATACATATATATATATATATATATATATATATATATATATATATATAATTATTTTATGTTGTCTAATAGATAAGCGGATTTGATATAGCTTAAAAACATAGCAGTAAATACCCTGATATATATATATATATATATATATATATATATATATATATATATATATATATATACGAGCATTTCAGCCCAGCATTGCCCGGGTGTTTGGAGGTGTATGTTGAGCAAAAAAAAAAAAAAAGCGGTGGTTTTTTTTTTATTTGACCCCTATTATGACCCTTTAACATTTATCCTGTTGGGCTCAAATCAAGTTATTAAGTTATATCCATGTCCAAGGAACCTATATCTAAAATTTCAAGTGTTTAGACGCAAAAATATCGGAGTAGTTTGGTAGAGTTCTTAAAGGTCAAATCGTTGCACTTTAACCCTTAACAGACAATTTTTTTGCCAAAACCCGATTCCATAGATTTTTCCAAAGCTCAGTACTCTTTATATCAAATTTCGAGTCTGTAGACTTAAAATTTACAGAGTTATTGCGTAGGGAAATCTACATACCCACCAGACACACAGATACACAGACACGTTTACCCATACACACACACACACATACACACACACATATATATATATATATATATATATATTTCTACTATAAGGTACTGTGTGTATTTAGACAAAATTCTTTGAAGTTGGATGACAGCAGTATTGTTCAGAATCTTAGTTAGATACTACACTGTTCGTCTGATTTACCAGAGTTGTGTTCGTATATCTTCCTTATATGTTGCGTGGGGTCTCAGATCGAAGGATACTCACCTAACATAGAAGCAAATTGCTCGATTTTTTAAAGCCGGTTTTTGTAAGTTCGCAAAAATTTAGTTGATAATGATGGCCAAATTTTTCCCTATACCTAAACGAAAATAGCACTAGCAGCGCTCTGAGATGATTAGAACCCACAGATTTATTCAACAAGTTCAGAATATTAAAGTCGAATTGTTGCTTTGGAGACATTTGGACTTTTGCAATTGACGTCATTGATTGCTGAGGCAGCAATTAATGAGGTCAATATTGTAAAAATCCAAATGTCTCCGAAGCAATGATTCGGAGGATTGTCCATGATATCTATGTGATGACGAGAGGTCAGTTTATATCTGAGACCACCAAGGAAAATCGATTCAGATAACTTTTAAACAAGGTGAAACATCCTTCTAAACGAGACATCCTTTTTTATATTTCCAACGAAAAGACCTTTGACCTAATTCTGACCTGCAAGCTCTCCAGACTTTAATCCGTTGGATTGTTTCTTGTGCGGTGTTGTTAAGAGATATGTCGATAGACCCCCTCACACCAAAAAAGATTCTTTTTTAAAGCATCCTTAGTAATGGTAGTGGACAACACTGACAAGGAACATTTTATATGCGCTTACCAAAGGTTTAGATCTCGAATAAATGCTGCTATTGAAGCGAGGCGAGTTTTCATTGAATGAAATTATTGAATAGGAGCGTCGCTTACGTGCCAATGTCGTTTTATTTAATTAAAGATCAGTTGTTATTTGTACTTTTATTATCCTTAAAATGTAATAAAAATTCTCAAACACCGGACGCATTCCGTATATTATTTGTTATAATTTATATTAAGTTGGTGCAAAAAAAATATCACTTTTTGATCTTTAACTTAATAAGATCTAAACTCCTATCGTAATAAACTTTATTAATCGAAAGAAGCACCTTTAAAATCGACATATTTTTGCCAACGAGAACCAAGTATATTCATCCCATTAGCATAGAAATTCAGAGTTCTGGAATAACTGAAATCATTAAAGGATGATTCGGCATCATCCCGGCCTTTGAAGCATTATACGCGCAGGAAGTTGTCGAGATGCTTGAAAAAGTGATAATCGGTGGGCGAGAGGTCCGAGGAATTTGGCGGATGAAATAGAGTAACGTAGCCTAATTCGTTCAGCTTCTACAGGTTCAGTTCAACAACATGCGGTCAATATGAAGGGGAGATAATTCTCCCCTTCATATTGACCAATCTCTGGCACATACAATGGAGGTTCTGGTGCATTTCGTCAATTTTCTGATAGTACTTCTCCATCGTAATCGTTTTGCCCAGATTCAAGAAGCTGTGGTTGATGAGACTAACCGCAGACACAAAACACTCACCATAACCTTTTTGTTGGTGTAATTTCGGCTTCTGGAAGTATTGTGGGTCTTCTCCGGCATACAACCACTGTGTCGAACGTCGCCGGTTGTCGTAGAGGATACACTTCTCATCACACGTAACAATCCGCTCGGGAAATGAGTTACTTTTGTTGCACATTAGGAGCGTAGAAGAACCATCAAAACAAGTTTTTTTTATCGTCGTTTACTTCATGCGGCACCAATTTTTCCAACTTTTGACTTACCTATTTGCTTTGCGAATGACTGTTGAGTTCAACAGCAACTTCTCATATGGTTTTACGATGAACAGCTTCAGTAAAGGCTTTAAAATATTCGTTATCAACCGCAGTCGGCCGGCCCCAACCGTCTTCATCTTTGAGTCTCTCGTCGCAATTGCGAAATTTCTTTAACCACCGTTGTGCCCCCCGTTCGTTAGTAGTTTCTGGGGCAAATGCATCATTGATATCAGTAGCTGTCTCAGCAGTTTTCGGCCTGATTTGCACTGGAACAAGAATCATGCGGAGTGAAATGTGTCCATGTTGTCGAAAGCCTGCAAAAAATGATTAAAGAGATTGAGAATGGTAGGAAATAGCAGAATTTGATGCAGCGAAAAACGCGCCTCAAAATAATATATGACATAGATGTATATTTCATGAATTAATTCAGCAATCGTATATAAAAGAAACATATGTAAAAGAACGATATTGTTTTTGCATCAACCTAATATAAAAATAATTCAAGACTTCATTTTTGCGACGATTTTTCTATAAAAAACAATCTATGAAAAATACTATGTATTGCATTTATATTTCAATGCAAGTGTATATGTATATATATATATATATGGTTGTGCATGTGAGTGGTTATATCTTTATATCTAGATAATCATAGTTAATTTTAAAAATATGCATGCAAATGCATCTATTATACATGGATAGTATATATACTTTTATTGTATTTATTCATTTGTGTATATACATTTATATATGCATATATGCATTAACTTGATGAATATATACTAGTTTATGTGACGCTTGGGTTGCCCGGTCGTAAAATAGTGCTATAGGAAAAGCGGCCGTCCCTTTCCAGGTAAATAAGAAGAACATTAGGTAAGTGAACATGAGATTAGGATAAGCCGAGACCCGAACCTTGTAAGCAAGGTTAAGCAATATAATGTTAGAAACCGGAATGTTAAAAAGGGCTATTGTTAAATTCTATTATAAATAGTTAGATATTGTTTATATCGTAAAAAGAATTGATTGTTCATTCTTTTACAAAACTAATTATAAAAATGTCAGCTAAAATAATGAGCAATACAGATTAAAATGTATAGTAAAGAAATAGGTTAGGTTAAAATAGGTTAGTGAAGAATTGTTTGTTGTCAAAATGTGTTAGGAAAAACATGTGCATAGCCACGTGAATTGGTCACGTCTTGGAAACACACTTCTGGCGTCATAGCAAAAGGAAAATTCTCAATACAGGAGCTAGAGTTCGTCAGATCGAGGCAGTTCAGTTGAGGCAGAACAGTCAGCAGAGTCGGTCGTAGAGAGTTGATCGGCCAAGAATCGGCATGACCCCCTTAGAGGCGGAGAGGTAGAACGCTAACCGTGTAGATACCCATGTGAATTCCTGACATCATCATCATTCGACCGGTCCAATGAAATAAGGAATCATCATCGATATTTTGTAATTGTTTGTCATGTGTCGTCATTCCACAAATCACAAGGTAATGTGTTAAAAATATTATGAACATTGCGTAACCCTTCCAAGAATATGTATCTCTCATCTCTGTATATGTTACAAGAAATATAAGAACTGTGCATTTCTCATTCTGTCACCCTCAGTATATATATATATATATATATATATATATATATATATATATATATATACATATGGAGTCCCCAGCATCTCAGAACAGAACTGTATATTTATAAATGTATCCCTCCCTGTCATCATCATCGTTATATATGTTATATGTATGGACCTGGTATGAACTCTACGTCTTCCCTTAAATGTACCACTATGCAACAATACGTTTAAAAACGATATTTTAATTTGTCCACATTTTTTATATATTACTATAGAGTCCTGGATTTTAAAAAATAAAAATAAAATGTTTTCGGGTGCCATCAACTGGAATTGAAACCAAAAGCAAAACTGTAGCATACAAAGCTGGTGACGTTACCACGGTCCCAACTTGACACATATGTGAACTAAAAATTAAAAAATAAACTAAGAATAATGTACAAAATATATAACGATTTTTTTTTCATTTTTACCTTATTTTTGCCTCGTATAATCTATTGAAACCGGCTTTAAACTAATAAAACAACGACTTATAAAAATCTACCCTTTTAAGGCCACCAGCTCTGTGACTCTTAGGTTTGGAGAGATAGAGTTTGAAAATATTTAGACAGACAGACAAAACGATCGACAGACAGACAGACAATAACCTTTTATATAATAGTAATGAAATAATATGTACATTTACACACAAATGTTTCCCCAAAACCTCTGGTCTTGATGGAAAGCAAACGAAACTTGCTGCTATGGTTTCAAAACACAGCAAAAAGAGACTTGATTCCAAATATTTCTGACATGTTATACCCCCCTCTTTGGTGTTCATACATGAAGTAAATTTCACAGTGTATAAGAATTATTTGATACTGAAGATATTCATTATTGTACCCTATTTTCCAAAGAGGGGAGATATAACATATGGGAAATATTTAGAATCCATTCTGTCTCCCCTTGCTATTATTTCAGACCATCTGAAACTATAGAATCAAGTTTTAGTCTCCCATCTGTCAAGGTGAAGTTTTGGGTATATAGCAGGCTGCCCTGCGTAAAATACGTTCACATATGATAGTTTGATTAATGCAGATTTCATATTTATCATTACATAATAGTATAACCAATATATAGTAATAATTTCAAAAGATAAAAAGCAGGACTCGTGCGCCTCCACCGAGAATCAACACCAAATCGTTTAGCTTACGATTTACTTTTTCCTTTGACGTCAATCCCTGAGCTATGAAGACGTGTTTGCTACAAAGCTAAAAATTAAAACATGGGCCAATAACTATTACGTAACGCATGCATATTCATAATTCCGACGTCCGACTTACAACTTGCAAATTCCAATTTTTTAAAATCTTCACACCTTTGTATCGATTTAACCCCGAATAAAACCCAAATAAAAGGTTCGCATGGGTTCGAATACCCTATATATAAAGTTTCATAACCGCAGACCAAAATTACACGAATGAGTTTGGCAGCCAACATGTTTTAAACAAATATATATATAAAATATATAAATATATATGGAATGAGGCTTCTAAACTTTTACACAAATATTATACAAGTATAAATCATGTAGAATATCTGGATTAATATAATTACACGTAATAGTAAATTAAATATAATCATCCCCTCGGAAATAAAAAAAAAACAACTAATAGGGAATTAATAAAATGTAATGTTTTAGAGAATATGCACATTAGCTAGATCTTTTGCAGACGAATACAATTCCGAGACATATGTATGACAAAGTAGTATTTTCTTTTAAAATAAATAGAAAAAAAAACAGTTTTCAATATAAATATCAATATGTTTGTTTTATTTTCTCACTGACAAGGAAGTCAAACCAACCGACAAAATATATATATATATATATATATATATATATATATATATATATATATAGAGAGAGAGAGAGAGAGAGAGAGAGAGAGAGAGAGAGAGGGAGAGAGATGGGTCAAACCCACTTAAAGTGATATATTCCTGGCAGTAAATCATGAAGAATTGAAGAGTCCTCAGGCTATCATAAACATGGCAATTCCATCAGCCAGTTCACGTTAAAAGTGAACACTGTTATCGAGAAGTTAGAAAGGATGGGAAACAGAATACAAAAAACAAAATCCATTTTATTTAAATAATAAAATTATGGGGCATAAATGATTCATTTATATATATATATATATATATATATATATATATATATATATATATATATATATATATTGTAGTGTTTTTGTGGGCGCGCGTAGGTACACGCATGTTGGCAGCTGAAACTGATTTTCCCCGGGCCGTGTGAGTGTATGCGTGAATCTGAATCCCACACGCACGACTTGACGTGCTGACCCCCGGCGGGGCGTGATGTAATGACACACTGTTCAGGATGAATGTCCACCGTTTTTGGCGTTTAGAGAGACATTCTTTCTGAGTAACGGGCTAAGATGGACATCCGAGGTGAGAGGTTGGGTTAGTGCCTCCGGGTCGTCGGTTTTCTAGGCATGCAACAATCAATCTTCGGCACTCGAGGAAAAAGGATGTTGCCTTTTCGTTCATCTGTTCGCGCATTTCCATCATTGCGTTCGTCAGTAGGGTCGATCCAGTCCCGTGACGGAGATGCGCTTCCGAAATGAAGAGAACGATCGACGAGGAAAAACTAAAAAGAAGCTGGGGTGAGATCATTCTTGGCATGAGGAAGAGTTTTCTCGTTTGGATATTGATACGGGTGCTGTGGGAATGGTGGCAGCTAGCTGGGTAGCAATGCGGAAGACGATTGCGAAAGATGCATGAAAGAAATTGAGGTTAGAGGAGAAGTAAAAATACAGTGTAAAAACCCTTGCAAAAGCTGCTCTCTCTAGTGTTATGCATTTTCAGCTCGGCCACTCTATCTAGCTGGCTCTTTTTAACACACACACATCGTATCTCTCGCGTGCCATTTTTTCTTTCTCGCCTCCTCTCTCTCTCTCTCTCCCTTTCTTTCTATTTTTTAATGTTTCACTCATTTATACAGTACAAACATTTTTATTTACCTCTTTGTATTTTTTCGTTGTCTCTTTCTCTTTCTATATCTCTATCCATCTATGTGTTTACGTCTCTATCTGTGGCTTTTTTTATTCTTATTTTTTATACGATTTCGTTTCTAATTTATTAACACGATAAAATATTCTTAAATCACGTGTTCATTAACAAACTCGCTCGCTCATTCGCATGGTAAATACAATACACTCGCCCTTTTACACGTTTAATAAACCACAGTTACGTACTACCTTTTTTCATTACACGAAGGACACTTTAAGCATAAATACAGGCAACTACTTACTCGTCCTGCACTCCTTCCTACATTTTTATAGTCACTCGGTCAATCATTCAGACATTACAATTTAATTATCTGCAATTTTAATCATTCTATCTTTTAGGGGGGAACTAACCAAAGTTTAGTCTAGTTCTTATATTCGTGGCCAGAAAACGGCATGGGAAAATTTAAGAATAAAACTTATGATTCAAACACTTTTCTGATTAATATCTAGAACCGAAATATAAGAGTAAATATTGAATGTACTGTTAACATTTGCATAGTAATGGGGATTATTTCTACTAAAACATTTAATTAGTGTTATTTTAAAACTATGTCAATATTGGTCCTATGAAATCATTGTTATTTGTATTTGCGATTGTTCAAATTTATTTATATGTACGGTATGATAACTTAGTATTTAAAAGCAAAGTCTAATTCGAAATTAGATACATGAAACGATGACATTGCAAATATAAATTTACGTAAGCAATTCAATTAACATGCAACATGATATTAAATTATTAAACGCAATGCGAGACAGAGGACATGAAAATAAACCTTCCTAGTTAATATTTCGTCATTGGCCTCTTCAATATGAAATCCATGTTCTCAATAACACTATTACGGGTTATGGGAAAATCTCCTATAGCTTTATACGGTAAAGATGTGATAAGCAATAAAACATACACAAATGTTTTATTCTTCGTATAGTTACAAAGTGCATAGTCATAATTCACTTTTAATGGCGGACAAAGTGATGTCTTTCTTCTAGTATGAATAAATAATAAAAGGTAGTAAAACCAAAAATGCGTGCTGTTGTTATTAACAACTATTACAATTTAAGTTATGAAAAAGAAGCAAGCGAATAAATGCATAGACATGCAACAGCTAGAAAGTAAAGAAAGCAAAAAAATAAAACAAGACATCGATCTGTAAACACCGACAACTGTTTATACTACTATATGTTAATAACAGTAACTAATACTGCTACTAGATATGTAGACTATATTTTGCTGCATCACAAACCCGACGACTGAGAATTTAAAATTCGTTACAACACAATAAGACTTAGTCTTTGCAAGGTACTTGAATTCTGTAGCACTAATCTGGCTGCGCTTTTTCTTCGTCTTATTTAGCAAAACAAAAAGGAAGACGTATACGAGAAGTGTTAAAAAGAATAGAATACGACAATCGCTAAAATAAAATTACTTGAAATGTATTTTAGATCGAATGCTAGTAACATGATTTTCATTGAGCAGTTTTACTAGATATTTATATCTTTATATTATTTTAATGCGATTATGAGAAGATAATGTGTACCAATTCGAGGCATTCTCAACATATCTCTTTGCGTACATTCCACTTAAATGCGTGCGCTCCTATGGCATAAATGTATTAGGTCAAAGGAATAACGCCTAAATGTAATCTTTTGAAGAAAATTGAATAATGTTTATTATAAGGGCATTGGGTAAATGTTATTCTGCGTTTACTATCAATAATATTATATACTTCTAATTTTTTTTGGGGGGAGGGGGCGCATGAGTTGTTCCACCGTGCGTTTTTCTAAATCTCATTAACAAATCAGAATATTCTGTTTCGCAAAAACGACATAGACGTTATACATATGCTCTATACGTTTTCCTATTTCTAAACGTGCCACTTATTAAGGCATATTATACTTGTATTCTTAAGAAATAGAACAGATTGGCTGTTAGATTAAGGCGACTATTTGAAACTGAAATTTGTCATGCAGATCATGTTTTTGATTAAGAAATATGTTTGGTTTACTTAAGCAATAGAAGTAGTAAACTGGAGATGAAGTACATTTTCAGCCTGTCATAAGTGCTGCTCCTTATCATGAGTAATCAGAAAACGACCCACAATCCAATAAAAGGCGTGTCATCGTATTTTCCATTTAAATCCCTAAAAATACTAAAATATGTGAATGGGTGAGTTTCTATCCTGTTAAGTTTCGGTAAAAAGAACATTTTAAATAGTCGGTTAAATAAAAAAATCTGTTTACAAAATACGAAATAGTTTATATTTAATACACAAAACACTTTTGTTTATTGCTAGGTGGAAAGGTTCTAAGAGGTATGAGTATACGAACCGATCGGTGCTTCCTTGCGGGCTTGAATTAATTAATACTTTAAGTATTCTACGTCGTTTCTCATCCATATGTAGATAACAGCCGCGAAGATAAAATAAATGATAGTGATGCGATCAACGAATGGTGCGCTCAAATATATCCACTTATGTAGATAAGTAAAAATTATGCCCGGGGTGGTCAACGAAACGATAGCTATGTAATTAACATTTATTTATTCAATTGAACTATATTTGAAACATATATTTAAATCTATTTCTTAAGTTTGACACCAGGATTCATTCCAGAATATTAAACATACATATGCAACTATTAACAGCTCGCATTTTTAAGTAAAGCAAAGAAAGCTGTCTCATTGGCACAAAGCAATGAGTTTCTTTAAAGAATGCATGTTAGGACTGAACGACAAAATATGTGACATATATGTAAACAGGGTGAATACATATATCTCTAGATTTTTTTTAAATATCAGTTGCATAGTTCTTTATAATGCGGATGATAAGGCAGAGTTTAACTTGCATTTGCTCGTGATCGGCTGTCCCAATTCAAATCTCAACATTAAAAGAAAATTGCAAGGCCTAGGCGTACTAATGATCCGTAAATGGCAAAGGTTATGTGGATATCTACACACACACACACACACACACGCACATACATACATATATATATATGAGTCTGTGTATGTATATATATATAGATAGATATATATATATGCATATATATACATTCATATACTATATAATACATAAAATGTCCGTTTTATCAATGTACATATAACACACGCATGAGGTTTAGTTAAAAGTCTATGTTAGTATATACACTTACGTGCCCCTGGCTTTGTACTTTCAGACATAAACTGAAATTCTGAATAGTGTCATGTTCGAATCTAGCTTGTTCCAAAAATACACTTTATATCAAATTCACACCACACCTTGTGTTTAAAAAATAGTTAAATAAAATAGTCATGCTTGTGTTTACAATGCAAAGATGGCGGAATAAGTTGAAAAAGAATTGCTACTTCTGTTCTAATTTAGAATTTTAATCGTGCCTTTATTCATTTATTTTAATTTTAAAGTTGATCAGTCTTTTTTCGTTGCATGAGTGAAGAGCTTAATAATTGTTTTAAATAGCATACTAATAAATGAGAGGATCTGCGCGACGAAAAGGGCACTGCGCAAAATTGCGCATTTAAATGGACTTAAAGAAATATAAGGCAAGATTGTTAATTAAAATTTGGAATATAGACTTTTGCCACTCATTTATTTATGCTTTGTAGTTACATTGAGTTTCATAAACTAACGGACTAGTGTAAATAAAAGGTTAAATGAATATAGATTTACACACACACACACACACACACAAATATGCATATATATGTGGACAAGAAAGTGCTTGCGGTTTTTCATTTTAAAATTCAAATGAACATATCTCGGCTCAAAAAAAAATATTTGTCGCAATAAGCACTATCAGCATCAACACATTTTTGTCAAAGCAAACTACATGCCAGTAACGTTACGAAATCGTGCGTACTGATAGCGATGAGGTCGCTGAAGACATATTGAATATCGCTTGGGTTTTGAAGCATTGTTCATGCAGAAAGTGTTAAGATGGTTTAAAAAAATCAGTAGTCGAGAGGTGAGAGGGCTCGAGAGTATTGCGGTTGAGATGAGTTTTGTAGCCCAATTCGTTCAGCTTCGACAGGGTGCGTTTAACAACGTGTGGTCGGGTATTCTCGTTGAGAATTGGTCCATTTCTGTTGACTAATGCTAGATGTTGTTGTCGGAGTTTGTGATGGATTGACTCTATTTGTTGACAGTACTCCTTCGCTGAAATGGTTTCCTATGCATTCAAAAAACTGTAATTGATAAAACCGGGTGCCGACTACCAAACAAAGAGCATGACCTTCATTTGGTGCAAATCTTGATTCGGGAACTGCTGTGGAGCTTCGTCGACATTTAATCATTGAGCTGAGTATTGCCAGTTGCCGTAAAGAACACACTTTTCTTGGCAAGTCAAAACCCAGTCGATGAACGGGTCGTTCTTGTTGCGTAAAAGAAGGGAAGATGACACTTCATTACACCGTTTCTTTTGGTTGTACCTATTTACTACGCCTCCCCACGGGACAGAGTTAGACACCATGGTCGTTTTTTAACGTGGAGAAAAGGTACAAAAATAAAAATTGTCTCAGTCGTGAAGGACCTCTCCTCCACCGAAAGAGAACAAGAAACAGAAGTGCAGCATCTGAAGAACAGATACTACACTTTGATCTTGTCCCGAATGCCAAGGTTATTGTTTCTTTTGGTTGTAGTTCGATTCATGAGGCGCCAATTTATCAAGGTTTTTTTTTCTTTCCAATCTATCTTAAGTGGCAGAGTATAGTCGTATATGTTACATCTAATTCGGAAGCAAGTGGCTGAACATGTATGCGTTGATATACTTCAACTAAGGCCTTTAATTGATCCTTGTCAACATTAGATGTCTGACTAGTACGCTCATTAACTTCAAGACTCTCGTCGTCACCATGAAACTTCTTAAACCAACATTGTGCTGTGCATTTAGTAATGATTCTTAAGAGAGCTGTTTCAGCAATTTTTGATCAAGCCCGAAAGGACGAATTTGCTTTTATTCGATCTTCTATTCAATGTTTTTAAAAGAGCACATAATGGTTTCAAATCGATTATAATTTTAACGATCATATACACCAATAAGCACTTGTAAAATGCTATATAAATTAAGGGTATTATAACGATAAATTATTTTAAAATACATCGATTAAAATCAAAATTAGAAATTCCCCAAGAACCTTTCATGGCAACGTGTGTATATATATATATATATATATATATATATATATATATATATATATGTGTGTGTGTGGGTGTGTGTGTGTGTGTGTGTGTGTTTGTATCTGTGTGTGTGTGTCTGTGTATGTGTGTGTGTCTATCGATCTCTCGTGGTCAATTACGATGATGTTCTTCTTGTAGATATGAAGAAAACTAACGTGTATATTAAAACACTTAATTTATTTGTCTGTGTACTTGTTTGAGAAAACCATTGCGTGTTATCCGATTATAGCATTATTTGTTTTTATTCTCACTAGTATTTCGGATTATCACCGTTGCATGATTTAAATCATATAAAAGTAGATTACTAATAATAATGATAATCATCGATGCGATCGGAACAATGGCAGTCCTAACCAATTTCATATAAACCATCGTCCAACGCACTTCGATCGGAATTAAGAGGAGCGTTTAGAAAATTAAATACAGATATTGACTGTAATTCAATCATTATACCTAATCATTGTGTCACCTATTGAAAGCTCTCTAACTCAATATATTATTACTAAGAGCAGTATTGTTATTATTACTACTAATAATAATAATAATATAAAAACAATAGCGTATATATAGATGTGTGTATATATCTGTCTCTCTTTATATATATATATATATATATATATATATATATATATATATATGTATATACTAGACTACCCGTGACCCGTTGGGTTAGTATGTTATATTAGCTATGGAATTAACGTATTAACTTGTGACGTAAAGAAAATAGTTTTTTTGTGACATAACAGAAACACTTCTATGAAAGTATATTAAAATGAAAAAGAATATAAATGGATTTCTATGAATCGTTCTGTTTACACTTGTATATTTTTGAAAAAAAAACATGCACTCATTGAATTATAAGTGGTTTGCCATACTTATAGTAAATGTGCAATGAAGAGATGCAGATTAAAGTTAAATACATATTTTGATGTATCTTTTACTTTAACCGCGAAAAAATAAAC
The DNA here is from genome assembly GCF_053919585.1 of Euprymna scolopes. Classification (NCBI taxonomy): domain Eukaryota; kingdom Metazoa; phylum Mollusca; class Cephalopoda; order Sepiida; family Sepiolidae; genus Euprymna; species Euprymna scolopes. The sequence goes on along the minus strand of NC_136489.1, from coordinate 81,382,481 downwards.
AATTGGGACGCTGAAAACATATGCAGTAAAACAATACGTTTTATTGTCGCGTTGAGTATTTTTTGTAACGTAAATTAAAAAAAATATTTTCGGGTTTATTTATTTATGCTCGTAATGTAGAAGAAAATGTATGAAGGTTTTCTTTAAGAAATGTGTATTAAAGAATGACGAATAAATTGTTTTTAAAAATGAAAGCGATGGATAAATTGCTGTTGTAAAATGCTTTAATGGTTGTCAACAGGTTAAAGTAGATTTATTTGTAAGAAGATTGCGTGAAAATAACTTGAATGTAATACGGAAATAAACGATGTAAAAAAAATGCAGAAAATATTAAAACTTGTTTTTTGGGATAATTTAACCGCGAAGAAAATGGGACGCTGAAAATATACACAGTAAAACAATATGTTTTATTGTCGCGTTCATTATTTGTTTATATACGCATGCCAACCGGAAGTGGTAAACCGGATGTTGGGTAAAACACCCCTTACAAGGTCATATGAGTTTTATAAGTATATAGATTTAAGATTTTATAATGTTTCACGCATAAACTACCTAGATATAAGGTAATAATATTGTTAAGATTTCAGTTTATTTTAGGTAATTGTGTATTGTTTATAGATAATCTGATATAGATAAAAGTAAATATCTTCAAATTGGGAAGAAAGGTGTTTGCGTTAAATAAATCCACCGTCATGTGAAAGTAACTAAGTAAAATTTGCTTAATTTCACTTTGTTTTTACTGCGGTTTGAGGCTATGGTTTTAGTTTAGGCATTTTGGAAATAAATATGACGTAATGGATTTCAATGAAATTGGAAAAAAGGATTAATGGCACATGGTTTAGCTCCATAATATGTTGAATTATATTCTACGTAAATCGACATTCAAATAGACATTAGCGAAACTTAATTTTATTTTCCATAGGATGTGTATTTTCCATCTGTATGCACACACTAGTGATACAATAATTTTAATACTTCATTTAGTTCCGATACAGTAAATGATTCTATTCGAACTGCCCGAATCTGATGCAATTATCTAGTTTGATATGAATAATTCTTGAATTTGTGAATATAGAGGTTTTTTTTTGTTGTTGTTTGTTTTTCTTTTGGCAGGGGGGGGGGTGAATTATAGCAAAATTAATGTAAATTTTTTTTCGGTGCTGGAAGGGCCTAGTTGTTATATAACTTTCCTTATTTGGACTTCTCCGAATTATCTGATCGATGTTTCTTGACAGAGGTGATAGAACTGTTGGTCTATGAGTTGTAATCTATCCGTATAAAAATCTCGTTGTTAAGGTTTTATTGTTGAAGATATATTTCTTAAACTCTTTATATCAAATTGCATGATGAGTTGTCTGGAGAAATTTTCACAAAGGAAAACATAGCAACAGCATATATACACACCAATAACCAAATCCAATGTCAACATTTTAAATAATAAAATAAGTAAACTTGAATTCACAGACGCTTTTACATGTTTTACTATTTGCAGGAATTATAACCAATATATCTTTACAGCCAAAATAGCTTTGTTCACATAGATTTTTGGACACTGTGAACTCCTTGGCTTAACCATTATCTATTCGCTAAAATGCTGTTAAAACGCATTCATAAATCGTTGTTTATTTCAAATTTAATATACATTAGACTTTAATATACGTCTCCAAAGCAAAACTAAAACATTCGTTTCACCACTGCAGCTTGCTCAACTTATATCTGACATACAACCTTCTCTACACGTGTGTGTGATTATTACTTTGATAAGCAATGTTTTTTTTTATTATTTCAATCACCCTTTCCATATGCGAACTACCCTCTCATTCAATCATTGATTCATAATTACATCGAACTCATTAATCACTCATAGAGATAATTACTTCAAGATGCATAGTGTACATAACGAAAGCGAAATCTTGGTTATTACTTCTACATCTATCCATTCACTCTCAATTTTTATGTCATTTTTTTATATCGTTATTCGCCAACCTACCCCCAAAATACATATTTAGCCATCTATTTTATACTATTTATTACTATTATTCCCTTTCTCGGTCTCTGTGGGTGTTCATTTCATAAAATTTCTGGTTGTATTACTCTGCCCTTTACTCAAAAATTTTCCATTCTTTGTATCTTTTTTTCTTTTTTATATTCTGCTCTTTTGTGCTAACATAGTCGTATAGACATATTCTCTATTTCGCTATCATTTATGTAAGTTCTAGCCTTCATATTAACACACTCATAAGATTTGTAAATCACTAACGATTCTTCACTATTTTCTCTCAACTCTTTCTTTCTCCTTCGTTCTCTCCCTGTCTCTCTATCTTTACGCTTGCCTATCCTCCATTATTAGCTCTATAATCGTCATTCCATTTTGCCCATATATATAATTCAATTATTGTCTGTGATTTTTTCATTTCCCTGAAAGTTCCTAATCATACTATCAATATCCTATTAATGGTATACTGACTTATAATTTTTCTAACTCCTTTATTGCCTCGTCATTATTCGTGTCAATTGTTATGTAATATCACTCAGGTATTTCCCAATCTTTAAAATTCTAAATTGCACTTACCCAATAAATAACAAACAAACATTTGTTAAATGTCTGACCAACTGATTTAGTTTTTCAATATTTTCAGTGTTTCTATTTGCTATTAATTCTTCACAGTGTAATTGATCACTCATTCTCACCTTCATTTTCTTTAAATAATGGCTCACTCATTCAGCTTTAACAAATGAAGAACCCATCAAGCGTGTTTTAGTATTTAAGTTTTCTTGCAAACAACGCTTTACTAAGTTGATAGTGTATAACCATGATATTGCTATTTCGTTAGACTGTGTCTCACGCACTCTTTTATCGTGTAACATAGTATCGTGTAATTGTATTCGCGTTTTATCATGCCATTTTTGTTTGTGTAACCAAGTACCCCCGTTCAACAATATACGCCGCCATTAGTGTTAGTCCGTAGTATTTTTATCCTTTGTCTTATCTTATGGCTGCATCGTCTATCACAATGAAATAAAATAAAAAACAATGAAATAGAAAAGAACAAACAAAACTCTAACACATCTGCAAATATTAGTTTCATTCTAGATTTGTGTAACACTGTAGACTCTCTAAATGTTAAAATCCGCATCTTAGTCGTCTGCCGAGGTCGCATGTTAGTTGACGTCACCCCATTACGATATGCTACGAGCCGCAAACGGTGTTCAACTATGTCAGACTTGCTACTGTCCTCAACCGGCGCAAATCCAACACTGTCCGTAAATTGTCCCTAACTGTTTTAAACTGTCGTTAAACTTATCGTCATATCGTAAACTGACTCTGAACATCGTCTGATCATTTCTTTGCATCATTGCCATTGATTGATCAACAATCCTATTTCAGTTTCTGCTGTGTTCCCTGGTGAAAATATTTCACTCCATTTTTACTCTAATCCGACTTATTTTATCATTGTGCAGCTGATTAAGTTATTTGCCCATTTCTCTTCATTATTTCTTCGAAAATGTTTCCTCACGAGAAATAAAACAGTCTATAAAACAAGGTAACTCTATTACAATTTCTCGTCAACAATCTATTATGCACTCTCTTCGTATTTTTTAAAGAATCTATTATCTCAAGTATTTTCTTTGTGGCTTACTTTTCTTTAAAGGGCTGTCTTTTACGTAGTCGCACAGTAATTGAGACAGAGTCAACCTATTGAATTAACTAATTCACTTAACTATTTTGCACGTGCTCTTATTAGCTTTGTACAACAGTCAACTCTCTCGCGATTTTTTTTTCAGTTCTCTCTCTTTTTATTTGATATTCTGATGCTCTTATCAAACCTGCACCTCGGAGCATCACGCATTCACCATCGTTTCTTTCCAGTTATCTCGGTCATACAGTCTCTATATCGTCTCATCGATAGTTCTATTGAATACCTCCGTTATTTATCTATTCTAACAATAAACGACACCAATGCTTTTTTCTGGTTTTGAATACTCATAATGTCTCACTCAGCGATTTACCCATTATCTGATTCAATATTCTTTATTTTTTCAAGAACACGATTACTCGCTAGCTCACACTCTTAGCTAATCAATGACCAACTGTCTTCATCTCTCAGTTCCTCTCACTGGCTTTCTGTCTTCCACAGCGTCCATGTTAAAGACAAAATCGTCATTCTTAACCAATGAAAACTTCTTTCTCGACAATGAGTCCGACGTGGGTCGTTATTAGTTATTGTGGCCTTCCTTCTGTCGGCCTGAAGCATGATTTTAGTTAATCCTAGAAGGTCCACCCTCCCCAGCCTTGCCTTCCGTATGTTATCGTTAACTGCTTGAGGCGCATTTATTTAAGGAATGTTGACGAGACTGCGCAAGCATTTTTGGCGAAGGAGAAGTGAAGAACTTCTAGTGCGTTTGTTCTCCAAATCACATTTAAAAAGCTGGTGTAATATATTCGTTGTTATCACTCACCTGCTTTCGTTTTTCTGTAAACTCCTATATATATTCAGTTTATAACCCACTCATGATATAAAAGATAACTCAATCTATTAGGAAATGCGTAACTCCCTCAGAGTGTCCTACGTGCTATTTCGTGTTCAGTTGACACCCACTTTATGATGCTTTCTCTCTTTTGAAAAGCACGTTCGTCTCGCTCACAACAACTTAAACAAATCTTTCTCTTCCTCATCAACCAATCAATAGCCTATTCAGTCACTTACTCTTCCTGTTTTATTTGCAATTCAGATCTATCATTGCACTTACTAAATCATTAGCTCTCTTAACCATCCACCCATTCGATCAATAAATCACATCCTCCTTTTTATAACATCTCACCTCTCTCTTTTTATCGCTCTCTTAATCTAGCCATCTTTTTCGCGCCCTCAGCTTTACTTTCTCTGTGTGTCTCTTTCTTTCTTTCTCTCTCTCTCCTTCTCTCCCCATCTCTCTCTATCTCTCTTCCTCTCTCCCCCACTGTCTCTCTCTCTATCTCTCTCTCTCTCTCTATTTCAATCGCTTTGCTACTGTATTATTTAATAAAATCCTCTAGAGAAATATCGGATTTTAGTTTTCTTGTTTGTCTTTTCACTCTAAACTTTTGTTGATTACGAACAGTTTCTTTGTGGTGGTTTCGTTCTTTTCATAATGTTCATTTTATCAGCATTTACGCGGATTCTTTCAAGGAACCATTCCATCAAATACAGTCTTGTAAGGTTTGGGCATCTGATCTAAGATAATGTTGTTCGTCAACAGTTATACAAACAAATATAAACAAAGAAATAACATTCATATAATAATAGTCATATAGTAAAACTGTTTAGAACAATTGCTATACATGTACATTCATAAATGCTGGCCTTATTTAATGCGTTTTACGGCACTACAAATTTTTTCTGTTCTCACTTTTCATTATTTTTCTTCTCTCCGTGCAATGCTTATTCAATAACACACTCACTATAATAAACACAAAACTGATGTCCTCACTCAATGCGTAATTTACTCAGATTCTTTTGCATTCTCTCTTTCTTGCCAACATCATTCCATTTTAAGCCGTTTTTTAATCTTTTTACAAGTAGGTCTTAATTCGTGGACGATGTGACCATTCGCCAAACATTCATAATTTTATTAGTTGTTTATTCATGATAAAGAAAAATAGAATATTGTCTATCACCAGGTTATCTATAAGACATAGAATATATTATATTAAAATAATTTCGAGTGTATTAATTAATGTAAACTTATAAATTTTCAAATATATATACATATATATATATGTGTGTGTGTGTGTGCGTGAATAAAGCAATATATATATATATATATATATATATATATATATATATATATATATAGTTTTATTCAAATATTGTTATCAGAATAACAAATTTATTCTTATCAATTTTAAGCAGTTAATGGATTGATGATTAAATCTATCCAGAATGACACACGAGGAATAATTGGAAAGTATAATTAATTTTAAAATCTCAAATAATTTCAATAATGATTATCTTCCAATGCGAGCTATAGTGACCTGAATAAAGACATAGTTTAAGTCCACACAGGATTGTTTGCATACATTTCGTGTTTTGTTTATACTTTCATTCAGCTTATTATTTGATGTATCATTTGCATGCACAGTCGCATTGCTTGCGATGTTCTACTTCAATCGCGTGACATCTTTATTATTTTTTTGTTTTAAGCTAATGTATATTTGCCTCTATTTCTGACACCCGATATTAATAGATTAAAGTCTACAGTTTTCATAGTTGTGTAATTCATGTAGAACGTGTAGGGTGTTTTAATATTTTTTATTCTTTTTTGTAATAGATATTCACGCGATTCGTATTCTTCTTTTGCTTATATACAGTGTATAAATTCATATTTGTCAAGTAGTTCTTCATGGTTGGCTCTGGTTAGGGAGTAGCATAGTTTGGTCCTATTTCTATTGTTATTATTGTTGCTATTACTTATAGGTTAATTTGTATTTTTGTTAGTGTTTGACTGCTGTAATTAGTTTCAAGTGAGCTATTTAATAGTTAATGATAATAGAATAAGTAATGTCCGAACGACCGGAAATCATACCAAGCTAAGACGTTGCCTTTGATTCTATTTATCAAAAGGCAACCCCGAGGCCATTTTCAACCACAACAAGAATTAAGGGTAATTTATGGATCATAAACTCCAAAAACGAGCACGACTTCAAGGCAGTCAATAGTGTTAAACCGATGTAAAATTGTATTTTTTTTTAATTCCCCAGATAGTGAGCGACTTTAAGACTGCTTTAAAAAGGGTAATAATAATTTAAAAAAATAGTTTTATACCTAGAGGCACTAGTATTTAGTGATTCTGCATTCAACAGTGCAAGAATAGATCACTGCGATTGGTCGAAAGATTCGAAGCCAGCTTCAAAGTAATCTTTGTATATATTTTCTAGGATGTTATCCCCAGGCCACTATACACTGCTAAAAGAATTAAGGGAAATATTATAGCTATAAATGCTAAATACTAACGCGAGGTTAAAAGGGATAATGGTGTAAATACGAACGAGATTCTGAACATCTTACAGGGCCAGCCGACCAACGATTTCATTTCCCGAACAGTGCTAAACTTTAAGACTTTTTAAATGAGCTAATAATTATTAACTAGCGGGACCTGTGGAAAGTCCACAGTGGACTCTTTTATGTGTGGATACGCCATGATATTATTGTAGTTCTTTTATTAAAACTGCAAAAGGATTTATCTAAGCAAGCAGGGACGCCCGGCATAGCCTGGTCGTAAAATATGCTTAAATATGATATTTTAATTTATGCAGATTACGTATTACTAAAGGAGTCAATTTTCGATCCATTCTTATATATTATAAACTGTGATTTCAAAAATAAAAAAAATATATCCATATGGCCAGCGGTGCATCAGCTTGAATGGAAACCGAAACAAAATTAATAAGGAAAAAGAATGTATATATATATATATATATATATATGTATATATATATATATATATATAACTTGAGTTATTTCAGCTCTAATCGAAACCGAAACCAAAACTGATGAAGAATTCTTGGTAAAATTATTTATTACAATAAATGGAAAGGCATAAAAATTAAAGGACATACACTCTGAAGAAAAAATATAAATTTGATACAGAAAATAACACACACGCTGTCGTATTAATATATAGATTAAAATATGATACTCATGCAGAGAGTGATCCAGACGTAACTCCGCGTATGCGCACGCACGGTTTTCCTTGGAACATGACCTCAACAGTCGGAGTAAGCCGAGAATCGCCGAGGAAATTAAGCTTTTTGACGTAACATAAAGCTGGGCCAATGACAATACAGCACGATGGTTTTCAACGCGATGCGCGCTCTCGCGAGTTGAAAATTCAAAGCAGCGGACGATAATAGGAGAAAGAAAGCAAAACAAATTAGTAAAAAAAGCTCACCATTTCGTACTTTCACGTCAGAACAAAACATGAATTTTACAGCCTTAAGTGAGCAGCTGAAAACACCAGCCGGACCCTCGTTTTCGTCAAGAAAAAAATACTGGCACGGACAAAAATGTGTGTATCATGTGGACACTGGTGCAATCTTATAAGAGGAAAGGTAAGCGATGGATATGCCTCAAGGTGTCAGGCTACCAAATGCCGGACCTTTACATCATCCGGACTGGTAACATTTTTGGCAAGGCTTGGCTGACAATTTCTATCATAATTAAAATCATCCACTTGTGGGCGTTGGAGCGAGCAACACAGAAGGACCTCCAGCGCCATTGCGGAATACAAACTACGCACACCATTAATAAAACAACGGTCTGAATAAACAACAACAATATATGTTTTAATATGAAAACAAATATCCCACCCAGTTTTGTTTCAACTTTTCTAGTTCTCATGTTTTTCCTTGAAAAATATTAAATAGAATAAAAAATAACACCCCCCCAAAAAAATAATTAATAAATTGTTTAAAATTTTTCTTGCAAAAAAAATTACAAAAGAATGTCCTTGAAAGTATTTATTTGTCTTACATCTAAACGTTTTCTCGAACAAAAAAATGTTTAACATTATTTCTTTTAAAATATATATATATATATATATAGCAACAATTATATTGTTATACTATTTTTCTTTACAGTTAATAAAACTTAAAATTTAAGGTAAGGTTTCTTTTCTTGTTATGCTTTCATCGGCGACGCTCGGCTTCATTTCCTCGGTGACTCTCGGCTTACTCCGTCTGTTGACTTCCTGTTCTGGAGAAAGAGGGCGGACGTTGTGTTACGTCTTTGTCACTCTGCATGAGTACCAAAAATATGTTATTACCCAAAACAGTTTTTCATGAAACTATTTTAGTTAAAACAATGTTGTAATAAAAATTATTTATTTTAAAAAAAGGAACTGTCATTTAATATATATATATATACATATATATATATATTTATAAGTATATATATATATATATATATATTAGATTTAATGTTTCTAGAAGAAAAAAGAATATTCCATTTATTTTATTTATTTATTTATTTATTTAGATTTAATGATTTTAGAAGGAAAAAGAAATAGTTCATGTACAAAAACAGTTTCGTTTCGCTTATAACGTGTTGCTAACTTTGAGGTTTCATAACACGCATCTGGGCTTTTCCATGTTAAAAAAAGTGTGTGTGCGTGAGTGTGTGTGGGGGGTGTTATATCTAAAAAGAAAATGTGCATTAAAAATAACCTCATTTGCATATAACACTGAAGAAAATCGAGTACAATAATTAGTTTCATGTTATAAATTATCTGTTGTAATTGATTAGGGTTTTAATTGTTATATTACGAAATATTATTTACACTTGATTTAATTAATTTGTTTTCAATTTAATTTATATTTAATTTAATTTATTTATAATGAATATTAGTCGACATTTGTTACGTTTTAACTGCAAGTTTATTAAATAAAGCTATGGAACTTATTTTTTCATTTTAACGGTTACAGATATTTCCAATTTGATTTTTATGAAAACGGACGTATGCGCTTCATACTTGTCGAAATCCTACCTATTTACTTTCAGGAAAATGGTAACAACTTAGAATATACTGTGTATCTTAAATACTATGTGACTAAACCATGAACCCAGCAATATGTTTCAACCTAGCCTCGCTCGGTATAAACGGCTAGTATACACACACACATATATATATATATATATATATATATATATATATATATATTCCACCCAATATAAAGATATACATATTATAAATACATATATATACAACCTAATATAAACATATATATATATATATATATATATATATATATAGATCACATATATATATATATATTAGGTGGTATTTTTAAGAAAACATTGACCTTTTATGATATTTGCCATTTTATCAGGTGATATTTATTTTCAAATTTACCTCGTATCACACTCTCTGTTTTTCTCGCACTCTCTATTCCTTGCATTACGTTTTTACGTTCCTATTTTACCCACTTTTATCTATATGCTTTTCTATTTTCTCACAATCTCTCTGATTGCGTACATTGAATTTCATCATCCTGTTTATCGTACTTGATATAAACGCTCATTCAGTGAGCAAGATGCGAGAGAATTTGTCCCCGACGCCAATGTTTACTGTTTGAATACAAAGTACAACAATGAATTAAAACGTTGTTTTTCAAAGCGCACAAAACAACGGTCATTGCACTGTAAGCGATTCACACTGTCAAAATAGTATTACTCGCAATCACTGATGGACACATATTTATATATAGTATTATGCATATATACTCATGGCAAGTAAGCTACATTGAAATATTCGTGTTACATTCAAAGGTAACTATCATTTAAGTGTATGTGATGTTTGTTAAACTACATTTTTATTTTTTATTTTTTGTTGGCAATGATGTGCCAATATTTTATTAACAAGCGAATATTTCATAATACCGGTCCGAAAATACAACAAGGAATACGACGAAATATAAAGGAGAAGCGCCCACTTTATTGGGTGTTTTCTTTATCTTAGGCCCTTACTCATTATTTAGTAATGTTACTAATGTAAGCATAACACAAGCCCACTGAATATATTATATAATGGAAAAATTCTGTCTAATAAAACAATGACTTTGGTACACTGCAGCATCTGCTGTGACTGTGCTATTTAAAGCTGTAATGGATTTTCTCGATACACGTCTGGACTGTTGATTAGAAAACCTAGGTTTGCTCAGTTGCCAGGGCCTCCCTTTCCCGTTGCAGAAAAAGCCCGATGGAAAGTAACCTAAAACGGTCGGAGTCAGTATAGCTGCAGGAGTTGCCGGAAACTTGTTGCATTTCTTCACCACCCGCCTATCGCAACTCGAAACCAGATTTATATTAGGGTTTACTTCCTTAAACTAAACATCGGTGAATGATTGCACCCACGGAATAACCAAAGTTTTCGATCGTGATGGAGATACTGATGTTTTATATTTTATAACCGCATTTATATGATGGATTCTCTCGTCGTGTACGACGCATGAAGGCCATAAATTTACCTTGCTATACTCTGCTATCAATATTTCTGTTGCATGTCTGGCACAAAACCAGCCTTGCTCTTACAAACTACGCCACACGACTCACAAGTACTAGATGAGCAGAAGCAATTTCTATTCGCCTTCTACTTGTTATGACTTGTGATGCGCATGTCTTCATATAAGTGCTGATGCCTGCAGTATATGTTCCCCATAACTTTCTATCTGAGGCAACACATTCAAACGGTTGTTGTCTCTCTTCAGCATGTATAATATTCTCTTGAAGTTTGTGTTCATAGTTGAGGAACGGACGTCCATCATTCGTATTGCGTTCTTTAAAATGACTTTAAGTGAGCTGCTTTTGAAGGGGTCTTTCATCCATACGGACAAGGTTACCTGCTCAACGAAATTAAAATTTCATGAGAAATGATTCAATTACTAATATGTCACACCCGTTAAGTAATTCAGAATTGGAAACCTTATACCTCCGGGTTTCACCAAACATAGTACTAGGCTCCGTTTATGATCTTTCCTCGGCATGATGTGCATGCTTCTGAGCACTACAGCAATATCGAATTAATTATGGCACCATAAACATAATATTTAGGTTTTACGAAAATGATGTTGAAATTTAAAGCAGATGCGTTCGACTCATAGGGATTGGAGTTCTGAGCAGATCTCAGTAATCAATACATCGGCTTACTTGTTCACTTTCAACAAAAGCATCAGAAATGGAGACTATTTTGAGAAAAAAAAATATTTTATGAGGGATTGGAAAGAGTTAATGAACCACGACAATATGATACTACACCCGTTGTGGCGTCGAATAATAGACCATTACTCACCGAAAAGTATGACATCCTTATTCGGTGAGAGTATCATATGGCATTTAGACTTATTTCTTCTGATGTGGATGATGAAATTCGGAAGTCTTTACCAACGGGACGAAAAATACCAGGACTGGAATAGTTCCTATTTTTTACAAAATTTATGCAGCTGTAAAACAAATGTTGTTGAGAAAATCTACAGGTGATGATGGTCTATGCGCTGAAATATTTACGTATTGTCATAATGTATGTCCTTAGGAATAAGTGAGCGAGAGTTGTTTGTGATAAATAACTTGCTATATTTTTGTTTCAAGTTGCTGGAAAAGTTTTAACTAGCATAATCCTGAATCGCCATGTAGTGTTATGCCAGGGGGAGGAACCATGAGCATAATTTTTGTCTCCTTCAAGTAACAACAAAAAGGTTGTGAGAAAAATAAAGATATGTATATTGTTTTCATCGATTTGATTAAGGCATTTGACCCATCAAATAAAAAGGCCCTCTGGAAGATTTTTTGATTGAATTGTCGTCCCTGAAAATTTGCTGAGTGTAATTATATCATTCCACAAACATATGAAGGTCCGTCTAAAGCAGACAGAAAGATAGGGACAAATCAAAGTTGTGCTATGGATCTTGTACTCTCAGCTCTCTTTTCTTATTGTTGCTTACGGATGCTTTTAAAGACTGCATATAAGGTGTTCAATGTGAATTTAGAAGAAGTGGGGTACTTTTAATCATAAAAAAGTTTTCGGCTAAAATTCAGACGAGAAGTAAGAAAATCATGGAGGTACTTTTGTTGATCATGCCGCGCGTTTAGTCCAATCCTTTAGAGTAGCATAATAAATTGTCGCTAGGTTTTCTAATGCGGCAAAAGCGTTTAGATGTACAATAAATATAAAAAAGCATGTTTATATTTCAGCACAGTTATATATATATATATATATATATTCAGTTGTGTGTCTATGTCTTAGTTTGTATTTACAAAGACAGATTAACCCACTCGATCTTAATCACAATATAATAACGAAATTTTGTTTGTTTAATTTAGTGATGGTTAATTTTCTAATCTACGTACAAAAGTACAAGTTGGTTCACATAATTTCTCGCATTTAAATAAATGCCATGTTAATAGAATACAATTAAGATTTTTAAACAAAATACGAAGTTATATTTTTCGTTAAGAGACAGAATTTTATTAAGAAATATACCTACCATCTACTTTACTCTATATTAAATAGATACATTTTATTATTCTTCCAACTTTTTAAAATATGCAGAGTTCGGGCAACAAACTTTCATTTCAATCTTAATATCAATTTCATCATACTTGAACATGTTCTATTCAAAAACTAACATATAAGCAATATTTTAATCAAATATAAACTCCTTCATCTAAAACCAATCAGTTGCAAATTTAGTTGTTTACCCGCATGAATTTTTACTTATCCTTTCCTCCAGTAACAATGAAATTGAAAGCCTAGTAATATCCTTTTTAATTATTCTTGGAGGATGTAATTTTTCAGTAGATGTATTACCTTAAATTACTAACATATAAACATTAAGTACCAATCCGAGGTCGCAAAAATATATGGTTTAAGCTGCGGGTGCGATTACCGGAACTCGAAAAAACATCCAGTGATCGACCTTGTTTCCTGACTAGAGCAATGAACGCCGTTCCTCACTATCGCCATATCCTATTCCCCACAGCTGTTAATTTTTGGTGCTTCAATGCCTTATATGCCAATGTAATTGAATTGGGTTGATTTTTGTCAGATGGGATAAAGGAACCGGATTCACAGTTACTGGCTGGTATTTTCGACTGACAGTGCAAGGGCTCAGACGCTTTGATAATGTTTAGAGCGGCTGCTTCATCATCAGTTGCAAAATATCATGATAATCATAGTGCCATGTCGCGCATGGAAAGAAACCCTGCACCCATCTTCGCCGTTCTTTCCCGAGGCCAAAATCCTGTAGATGAGGGTTCGACTGATGGTCTTCTTGAGTTGGATGTTTGGTATTCTAAATAACCAATTTGTCTAGCACCTCTTACCATAAAATTGAAACTCTTAAATAGAAGAAAATATCAGTTCAATAAAAAATTTACGATTAAACCAAGCTAAAACTCAAAGAAAACCAATTTGCCTTCTCTCTTGAGGCTTGCATTCACAAATATCAGCGGGCTTAGAACATACTTAGACGATATGGAAATATTTCTCCAAGCAAACACCCGGATATCTACGCGCTAAGTGAAATAATCATACACTCTGACATTCCCTCTAACTTTAAGATGAATGGTTACCTCCCACTTTGCGTAAGGACTTAGACAGATATATGCACGGACTTTTTATATTCGAAACATCCTCCTCTTGACAAGAGGAACAAAATGTGAATCAAACGACCAGGCCTTTATGACCTTTAGACTGTACGCTAATCACCCAAGTATCTGACAGCATAGACACGGCACTCACCGCCGATACTAGTGCACAAGTACATGAATTTGGTGACTTCAATGTTCACCACAGTAATTGATGTGTACTCTCTACTCACACAGACGCAGCTGGTTGTATAACACATAGCTTCTCTATATGTCATTCCCTATAACAGACGGTTATGTTTCCGACACGTTTCCCAGATCAACGAAGTCAACATGCTTCACTTCCAGATCTATTTCTGAACATAGTTCCCGATGATTCTGTAACAAATGCCCACAGCCCACTCGAGAATGCTGATCACGCTGCGATAATAGTAGATATCGCACTTGATTCTCGGCCCAAATCTGAAGAGCCATTTTTCCATATTACAAGGTATTATAAGAAGGCTTACTGGGAAGCCATCAGGGATCTCAGCTGAGATGCCCCACGGGAAATATCTATTCTCTTCCCGCTGGTCAGTGCATAAATAAGATCACTGAATGGTTCAAAACGGGAATTAAAGCACATTCCCACGTGAAAATTCTATAGCAAACTCCATTCTCCCCGATGGTTTACTTCTACTTGTGCAGCGTCCGCTGATGTTGCTCAAGTCCTCTCCAAACTTTACAATACATGACCTAACGGATACTGCTTTTTAACTGTTGGAAAACTGCTTGTGTCGAAAGAACTGACCCATTAAATTATCGTTAAATTGGCCTCCTTTCCGCTTCACGCCAAAAAACTTGAGTCCACAATCACCAAGCTTGCCCCTCACCTTACAGCCGCTAAATTCTGACCGACCACATATGGATTAAGGCAAGCCCGTTCTACAGTAGATATCCTTAATGTAATCGCTGAACACTGGACAAAGCAGGGGAAGGTAGAGCGGTAGCACTGGATATATCGCAGGTTTTAGCCAGGATATAGCACGATTGTCTTCTCAGGAAAATTAAGTCATACGGTATCACTGGACGAATACTTAACATAATTCAATTTTTCGTAAATAAGAGAAGAATACTGGTTGTCCTCGACGGTGGTACAGCTAAACAATAGGATATATATGCTGGTGTACCTCAGGGGTCGATCTGTGAACCTTTTATTATTCTTAATATTCATAAATAACCTCTCTCAAAAAAATGTCCTTGAGATGGGTATATGTGATGATGAACCCACGCTCTACAAAAGGCATGAGGATAAAACAAATGAACACATGTCTAAGGAAATAGCAGAAAGCCTCCAATTTGTCTTGGAATGAGGACAAAAATGGATGACCACAGTTAATGCTGTCAACACTAAGCTTGTTTCATTCAATAATTACAAGGAACTTTCTCAATCAGTAATAGCTATGACTAAAGATACATTACTTGAAATTACTTTTTTCAAACTCCTTGGTTTAACGTTCACAGCAAACATGAGTTGGAGCAGATATATTGAGAACATTGTCAGAGCCGCTGAGAGGAAGGTAAGCTCTCTCTACTATACTAGAAAGTTATTTAAGCCTGAAAGCATCCTGTACCTTTACAAGGCCACCTTTTGCCCATGCATAGTTATGTTGACACATTTGGACTGGTACATCTGCTACTTGTCTCTCGCTCCTGGACATGATCTAAAAGAGAGTAATCAACCTGATAGGTCCTGAAATGTCATCTAAGCTTCAGCCTCTGTCCCATCGACGAAATGTTGCATGTTCTACAAGTATTTTAATGGTGGACGATCTTACATACTACAAGCACTTGTATCCCCTCGACGTAAATCATCAAAATCCCACCCTACACAGTAGAGATCTCCAGATGTAAGAAGGCCTTCTACTCTAATATTTTCTTCCTCAGAACTGCAAGATGCTGTAATTACCTTCCGGGTTCTTGTTTTCCGAACTGTACTGACACGCAGAAATTCATCTGTAAGGTGAACAAGCATCTTGCTTCTCAGCTCTCTACAAATTATGCTCCCGATAGTAGTCCCCAACATCAAAGTGGCACAGTGTATTTTTGGGGTTCAAATGGTATAAAAAATAAAGTTAGTTTTTAAGTTTTCTTCCGGCAACAAAAACACAGAAATACAGACACATAAAAATATATTACACCATTGGAAAAAAACTGAAATAATGCATACACATCAAATAGAAATAATATGTAAAGGCGATAATCATTATTATAATATTACAAGTTAAAATATAAGTTGATAAAATTTCAGAATTGGTATGAATTATGTATTACGTGAAAATTCACGACATGGAAATGCAAAGGGTTTAAGATATTACTCAATTCTTTTTATGTCAGTTGCTATCTTGATTATATATCAAATGAATTAGGATTGTATTTCGTAACAATGAACGAAAACATTATACCAGTCATATAACAATTAAGCAACTGATATATAAAAAAAAAGCTATAATCATAATTTCTTTCAGAAAATAAAGTACGATTGTTACGTTGTAAAATAATGATTACACCACATTAAAAAAGAATAGAATTCCTTCTTTGTATAAAAATTAATATGCGCCAAATAAAATAGATGTTGGTTTTAAGATTAACATATGGAAAGAGATATTTTTATTATTCCTTAAGTTTTTAGAGCTATTTTCAAAGTATATGTATTGTTATTATGTAAAAATCGAAGGTTGTAGTACGGTCTGTCTTAGAAAAAGTTTTAGATTAGTATGCATATGTAAGATAGATGTGTTCACGTCACTAGTTCTGACTGTATGTAATTTAGAAAATAAAAACTAAAAGACCTTAATATATAAACGGTCCGCAGAGTGTTTTTCAAGGGTGAAGAAAACAGCTACAACGGTACATAACATGCCAAGATTTCCATGGTAGGTGCTCGTCTGAGCTCCAATCTCTGGTCCCCCCCTCGCCAATCTTTCACAAAAAAACCCGTCTAGCTGAATCCACTGTGAAAAATTTCCTCCACTCTTTATCTGTGCCTAAATCAAAATGTGGATTCCATGAACAAAGCTTCTTTCTTAGAACTGCACGCCTGTGGAACTCAGTTCCGTCTGCCTGCTTCCCACCTGACTACAACTTGGATGTCTTCAAGTCCAACGTTTACAAATTCCTAATGAACCGCCCCCTTAAGTAAACACTTCATCAAATCCCCACACTACCGTAATGTACTTGCAATAACCCTTATACCTGAGTGGCTTCCGGGCCTTGATAATTGGTGACCACTGTGTACAAAAAAAAACTATCTCCTTCAATCTTTAAAAAGTTTACGAAACAATACGCGAAACGTGAAGTTATTAGGTCGTTTTATTTTTATTCATATACTAGCATTTCAGCTCGGTGTTGCCCGGGTGTTTGGATGTGTATGTTGAGCAAAAAAAAAAAAAGTGGCAGTAAGAAGGCAGGCTCGAACCCATACCGCAAAGGAGGAAAATAACGGAGTAAAACCTAACGTTTATGCTGTTACAACTACCGCCAAACCCGAAGCGACAGTTTTTAAAATTAAGACTAGACAATCTAAAGAAGAGGATAACTTTAAAAAATATCGGCGAAAAAGTGACCCTCCCTGTAGAAAAGTGCCTAGTTGAAGGGGAAGATATTAATGTTTTTAACCAATTTTTCTGTATTTGCCGTATGAATAGCCGAACTTTAAAACGATACTGATCTTTGTAAAATCCGTCGCCTCTATTTAAAATTTAAGGCAGACATGCAAACATACATACATACATACATTTATATATTGGTCACTAAAAATGTTCGCCCCAAACTGATGCAAAAGCATACCCTATCTCTGAATACCCTTTATGTAAAATTTTAAATATTTAGACCAGAAATTGTCTGAGTAATTTGGAAGAGACCGCAGAGGTAATTTTATTTTTAAATTGACCCCTATTATGACCCCTTAAAATTTATTGTTTTGAGCTCAAATCAAGTTATTAAGTTAGATCCCTGTCCAAGGAACCTATATCTAAAATTTCAAGTGTTTAGACCGAAAATTGTTGGAGGAGTTTGGTAGAGTTCTCAGAAGTCTTAATTGCAAAATTTCTGGCCAAAAACTGATCACATCGATTTTTCCAAATCTTAGTACCCTGTATATCAAATTTCGAGTCTGTAGACTTAAAATTGACAGAGTTATTGCGTAGGGAAATGTACACAAACACACAGATACACAGCCACGTTCACTTATATATATATATACATATATATATACATATATATATATACATATATATATATACATATATATATATATATATATATATACACACACGTGTGTGTGTTTCAGTGGATAATTATATTTTTAAAATAATACATATGCCGCTCCCAATATGGAGGTACAAAATTGGTTAAAGGGAAAATTATTCCCAACTAACATTTAGGTAAAAATGCACTTTCGTAAATAATTGAATTCATGCAAAATGTATCGCAAAAAAACAAAAAACACAAAAAAACAAATAACATCTCTCTCTTAATATATATATATATATATATATATATATATATATATATATATATATATATATATATATGTTTAAAGAAAAATAGAAAATCCGAATGAAATTATTAAAAAATCAACGTTTCGTCCTTATTTCAGAGGACATCTTCAGGATAATTGAAAGAAAAGAAAAAGTCATAGATCGTGCGAAAAAAGACAGTTTTTGAATCCTACCCATGTCGGGAAGGACAAATATGTGTGCGTATGAAGGACAAATATGTGTGCATATGTCCTTCTCGACGTGGGTAGGATTCAAAAACTGTCTTTTTTCGCACGATTTATGACTTTTTCTTTTCTTACATTTTTATTTCAATTATCCTGAAGATGTCCTCTGAAATAAGGACGAAACGTTGATTTTTTAATAATTTCATTCGGATTTTCTATTTTTCTTTAAACATAACGTCAACCACCGCTGGTATTTTTTCATTCCTTATACATATATATGTATATATATATATACAGCAAAACGTAAGCGAAAGTTTTTGTATGCCCAAGAAAGGCTTTCGGGTCAGGTTACTATTGCTTATAACTTCTTATATGCCGTGCATATCATAATGTGTACGAATTGCTAACGCGCGTCGCGGCTGCATTCATTTAAATCGAATTTTACACGATTCTTCCTACTTCGGCCTCCTCCCGTGTTGATTCGTCTTTTTCGTATAAAAGCGAAACTGATATGAAACCAATGAGCTGTTCTCAGCTAACTCAGTCTCAACGTCCAGAAAGCGATGGATGTTTGGTCCATGTCGGTTTTTACCATCACATCAGACAATTGTTTTCATTTGGACACTCACTTAATAAATGGAGGGTGCTGGTTTTCCCCAACAGTTTGGGGCAACAAAACTAGACAAATCTGGGTAAAAAAAGCAAACTAACTAAAAAAAAACTATCCAGTAAAATTAAGTGCGAATTTGACCTCATTAAAAATGCACTTCACTAGCGTGGGTGTATTTCGTCGGTCTGTTAGCCTGGAGGCTCCAGCTTCAAGCCTACTTGTCACTAACCACCGTTTTTTTTTCGTTTACACTTATAAAAAAAATATTCTGTTTTTAAAATCGCTGTATTTGGTTTTATTTTTTTAAGAATTTTAAAATCTTTTTATATTTAAACAGGGTTTAGATTCCACTTTGTTCTGCTTTACCCCCCCCCAAAAAAAAAGACACACACACCTACAAACACCCGAGCAACGCCGAGTACCCCCACTAGTATAATAGAAAGGGTATGATTTGCTGTATTACAGTACACTGTAAGAATGTGCAAATGTAAGTACATTTTGTTATATTTTATTCTCTATAAATATATTTGATAATAATCAACTTTTTTATATTCATAATTTTACATATATCTATGAATGATTTGAATAGTTTCACAATAATGTATCGTACGTCAGTATTATCTTTTATGCGAACTCATAATGCGTATATTCTCTTGTCTGCATTTCAGTAAGTTATTACACTGTCCGTACTTTACTCTGACATATTTTTTCGCGTGTCCGGAGGCTACGTGTTGTTTATTTATTTTCTTCGAGATCATCACAACTGAAATGAAAGCTATGAAAGAAACCATAAGCTTTTCATTGGAAGGAAAGGACATTTCTCTTGGCTATTGATACCGGAGGGTCGTGTTCCCAATTACAAAAATGTCTCGCCTGATATTTTATACATGCCCTCCGAAGAAATGTAAACGAAAAGAGTTAACAAAGAAAAAGAAAGAACGCAAATAGTAATGTTAAAATGTGACAAAATAAAAAAATAAAGAAATAAAAAACACACAAACAATTTTGTTATAAGTAAAAGTATTAATTGTTTTCTTTGTTTGGTAGTAGCATATGGCCTTAAGTGTATACATATACGTTCTCCAGTACAGCGACATCAGATAACCACTTCTCGAGGAATAGTAAGTGTTATTTATTTTTAGTTCAAATTGTTTTGCTAACAAAGTTCCTTTTTGTGCTTGGATGAAATAAGTATTGTATAAACATTATTTGACGAAAAAATATACGTCAATAAATATTTTCTTTTGCTTAAAGTATGGGCTATGAGGTAAGGTTTAATAATAAATAAAAGAAACTTAGAATTCCAATGCTACTACCCATTTATGGTTCCTATCCACAAGGTGTATCAGAATTTTTGTAGGAATTTTTGACACCTCTAACACGAAACTGCAAATAAAATATAAAAAACTCGTAATTTCTCTTTTAAAAATGGGTTGTTTATTTTCTTTATGGAGTATACCTTCAAAATAAACTATTAAAGTTGTATAGAAAGTAATAGAAATATTTTTAAAAAATACTAATGAAATTAATTGAATGTTACGAATTCAGTATTTTTCAATTTTTAAACTTTAAAAAACTATCGATTTTTTTTCTATTGACTCTATTTTTACGATATTTTCCGAGTCAATGTGAAATTTTATGATATTTCCAATAAACGGAATATAATATTTAAGACAAACGATTTATTTTAAATTCACGCCCCCTCATTTTCAAATGTATATAAAAAAGTAAATAATTAATTCATGTACCAAAGTTTTATATATCACAAATTGGAGATAAAGGATCAATAATAATATATTCAAATTTAAAACAAAAAAAGTAGTGTTTTTTTAGAAATTTACCTGTAAAGTCCGAAGTTTAAAACCTTTTAAAAAAAAACACGTTGTGTTGTTTTGTTTTTTTTTTTTGGTTTTTTTAATGAAACCTTGGTCCTTGTTCTTTTAACTGAAAAAAATTAGGGCTTGAATTACATTTTTCGAGGAGTTATAAGCTTCGAAAGATAGCGGGTGGAATTATTCAATAGTTTTCACGAAATTTCTGACACTGCTACCTATTCACTACTGATTCACGTTAGTTTTCTATATTATTTGTATTTGCATTAAATAAGTATTTGTGCTTGGTTGCTATTAAAGAGCGTGGTGTCATCAGCAAATAAGCCTACCGCGAGCAAAATGAATTAAGCTAGTTGATTTATGAATAAATATGAGTAAAAGTTATAATGATAAATATTATGAAATATTATTTCGAAAATATGATGCAAAGTATTATTTCGTAAACTATTTCATTCTAAACAAAGATTAATGCAATTTGAATTTAGGGGGCCACTTTATAGCATTATGTCTAACAGGGGAGGATGGTGAATTAAGCAGTAAGATGCTTGGTTATCTGACGTGTAAGCTTAAGGTTAGTACAAGCAGAGTAGCTGTAAACAGAATAGTATTTCTAAAGTCTATCGGTTTGAATAAAAAAAACAATTAGAATAGAAGACTTCCCATAATGAAAGGACCTCAATTATGAAGGTTTGCTATTTGTCAGTTTACTTGGAATTATATACGTCAAATGACCTAAAGTGCTATGATTCATCAGAGTACATTTAATTAAGTTATTTGCAAACAGGCATCGGGATGCAACATTATGACGATGTGATAGATCGTGGAGCTTAGACGATAGTGCGGGACCTATTATATTTTTGGATCTGTTTTCAGCCCTGATTAAGAGTAAGAGACTAGTTGTATATGCATCCACCTACATGTAGCAATAATACGCCATGCGATCATTTAAAGATATAGGGTACTCTAGACACCGAAAAAAACGGAATTGCATTTATTAAAATCCATTAATTCGTAGTAACTTTTTTTTTCTTGGATGTTCTTGTCGAACGCTCAAGGGGGGGGGGCTTTCTCACTACAATTTATAGAAAGCCGACATTCACTGGCCTATATGTGAACTGGTTGTCTTTTGTATCTAAATCACGTAAGGTCGGCTTAATTAATACTTTGGTACATAGAGCCCTCATGATTTGTTCGCCTAACAGATTGGATGTCGAACTCGATAAGATCAGGGAAATATTCATCAATAATGGTTATCCTGTTGACCTTATTGATGATTGTATTTTCAAAAAGGTTACGGATTTTAAATCCCCTAAAAAGTTTGGACCCTTGAAATGCCCGGTTTATTTGAAATTACCGTGGATAGGGGAGGGGAGTAATATAATTTCAAAACAGATTCGAAGAAGTATTTACGATTGCTTCAATTCGGTGACCTTGCGTGTGGTATATACTACGAGACCTGCTTTTCCGTCTTTCCGCAAGGATAGTTTGCCTTACATCCAAAATAGTAATATTGTATATCAGTTGAAATGCCAGTGCGATGCTGGTTATGTTGGGCGAACATCCTTGCACCTTTTGACTCGTATAAACCAGCATGTTCCATCGAAGATCAGACAAGGAAGGATGTGTTTCGGAGGTCTCCCTCCTTCTGCAGCCTTGGACTCTGCTATTGGCCAGCATTTGGTTGACAACCCGTGCTGTGCCGATAGATATAAAATAGATTGGTTCGAGGTGCTACATAGAGCGGACTCCAAAAACCATTTAAAGATTTTGGAGGCCGTCTCTATCGCGGTGCGTCACCTTCTTTGGCCGGCAAAAGGAAACATCAAACGCATTGTTTCTCTTTGGGGAACTTTGAATTTTTCTCCCGCTTTTTTTTTCTCTCCCTCGTTGTGCCAACATTTTTAATCGTTTTTTAAACGTAAATAAATTTAATTAATGTCCCCGTACGTTGGCACATTAAATAAGTTCCCCTGTAGAATTCTTTATTTTCGTCACAATATTATTTAGATTGCTATCGATTTGCTCCTGAAGAGATGATAGCCGAAAGAGCTCTCGAGAAACTTCCGCCTACCATTTTATTTAAAACCATATATAAATTCTGTACCTCTAAACATTTATTTAAATATTTACGGAAGAGGTACACACACCAACAAATAGAATTGTGTAATAATATTGTAAGATTAAGGAGTAGAATTAGATCTACCAATCTCTCCTTAGCTTTTTTGCGTTCTTGTCTGCAACAAGATGTAGCCCCAGTTTACATTAGTAAACGTATTGCTGCATCTAAAGTGAAGCCAAGTTTGTCTATGGAGCGTGCGTTTATACGTGACGATATGAATAAGTTGATGGAGAAACTTGAGACGTACATTAGTAATCGTCATCAACTTTGGTCCGTAGTTAAGGGGTTCCTGTCCTTTTGTGATTTTTTCCGTTTTTGCAAATATTTATCCATCGGTGATCAGTTTGCTAGGCAAAATGCTTCCAAAGATAATAGTAAACACCTTGCTCTTCTGGTTCGCAGAAGATATGGGTGTGAACCCACTAATGGAAGCAAACATATTTTCAATTTTTCAAAAACGGTCCTTACAGAAATTGAAAATAGAGTTTTGTCTAGGGGCTTAGATTTTTGTATTCCCACCACGAGTTTAAATGAAGAGATAACACTTTCTGCCTTTGAAGTTTTGTTCTCTCAACTGAGACATAATGTGCCTAATTCCTCAGAAAAAATTGTTGGGATGAAATCCAATTTAGTTGCCTTAGCTCACCGATATAGTAACATTCCTGTTGATCATAGCGAGTTTGTCTGGAACATAACGCAATTTAAAACGATGAAAGCGTTAAAATCTAATACCGATATTTATATGTGTAAACCAGACAAAGGTGCAGGAGTGGTGATTTTGGATAAATCCGACTACGTTGAGAAAATGGCAGGGATTCTCAATGATAGTTCGAAATTCCGTAAACTCGGCGCTGTCGAGTTGACGGATAATACTTGCAAGAACGTGGCTAAAATGCAGAGACGTTTACTTGCATTATTTAAAAAGAAGGTGTTTTGCAAGGATGTCTATGACAGGATCAGGCCCTCTGGGTCACAACGTCCCAGAATGTATGGTCTCCCTAAAATCCACAAGCAAGGTGTTCCACTGAGACCCATTTTATCAATGGTTGGTTCAGCACAACATTCTTTGGCTCAGTGGCTTGTAGAAATTCTTCAACCTGTGCGTGAGTTATACACCACGCATTGCATCCCAGATTCCTTTCGGTTCGTTGATTGTGTACGTGGGTTGGATTCTAATGCAGATACGTCTTTCATGTGTTCATTTGATGTCTCTAGTCTTTTCACCAATATATAGTTGGATGAGACTATACGCATATGTACCGACGCTTTATATGATGGTCGCCTGACTGCTCCACGGTTTTCTAAAGAGATTCTTATTGAACTCATTTTAATGTGTACGAAATCCGTGGAATTTAGTTTTTGTGATATTATGTATTGTCAGGTTGACGGGGTTTCAATGGGGAGTCCGTTGGCCCCAACTTTAGCGGATATTTTCGTCGGGTATTATGAATCCGTTATGTTTAATTCTACATCTAAACCCACTGCATATTTCAGATATGTTGACGACACTTTTGCTATTTTTTCCTTCGCAAAGTGATGCGTCGACATTTTTTAATAGGTTGAATTCTTTACATGGGGCTCTCAAGTTCACTATGGAAAGTGAGAAGGACAATTCGCTTCCTTTCTTGGATGTTCTTGTCGAACGCTCAAGGGGGGGGGGGCTTTCTCACTACAATTTATAGAAAGCCGACATTTACTGGCCTATATGTGAACTGGTTGTCTTTTGTATCTAAATCACGTAAGGTCGGCTTAATTAATACTTTGGTACATAGAGCCCTCATGATTTGTTCGCCTAACAGATTGGATGTCGAACTCGATAAGATCAGGGAAATATTCATCAATAATGGTTATCCTGTTGACCTTATTGATGATTGTATTTTCAAAAAGGTTGCGGATTTTAAATCCCCTAAAAAGTTTGGACCCTTGAAATGCCCGGTTTATTTGAAATTACCGTGGATAGGGGAGGGGAGTAATATAATTTCAAAACAGATTCGAAGAAGTATTTACGATTGCTTCAATTCGGTGACCTTGCGTGTGGTATATACTACGAGACCTGCTTTTCCGTCTTTCCGCAAGGATAGTTTGCCTTACATCCAAAATAGTAATATTGTATATCAGTTTAAATGCCAGTGCGATGCTGGTTATGTTGGGCGAACATCCTTGCACCTTTTGACTCGTATAAACCAGCATGTTCCATCGAAGATCAGACAAGGGAGGATGGGGTTCGGAGGTCTCCCTCCTTCTGCAGCCTTGGACTCTGCTATTGGCCAGCATTTGGTTGACAACCCGTGCTGTGCCGATAGATATAAAATAGATTGGTTCGAGGTGCTACATAGAGCGGACTCCAAAAACCATTTAAAGATTTTGGAGGCCGTCTCTATCGCGGTGCGTCAACCTTCTTTGTGCCGGCAAAAGGAAACATCAAACGCATTGTTTCTCTTTGGGGAACTTTGAATTTTTCTCCCGCTTTTTTTTTCTCTCCCTCGTTGTGCCAACATTTTTAATCGTTTTTTAAACGTAAATAAATTTAATTAATGTCCCCGTACGTTGGCACATTAAATAAGTTCCCCTATAGAACTCTTTATTTTCGTCACAATATTATTTAGATTGCTATCGATTTGCTCCTGAAGAGATGATAGCCGAAAGAGCTCTCGAGAAACTTCCGCCTACCATTTTATTTAAAACCATATATATATATATATATATATATATATATATATATATATATATATATATATATATATATATATATATACACTGCTCATCAAATTATTAACGAGTTTACATTTTTTTATATATTTAAGGAACGAGTGAACAAAAATTCATGAAACTCCGATAACGTGCATACAATACTATTCAGCTACTCCAGTAATAAAATAAAAGCATTTAAAGTAGTATTATCGAAACTATGGAAGATGATAGGAATATCTGTTGATTTTAGTGTGCCAAGTAATTAACGAGGTTGCGAAAAAACAATATACCCATAACTTGTTTATTGAAATAATTTTCAAGCATTGAATGAATTAGGAAAATGCTTAGAACACTATAACTACATAGCAATTTCTACGTTGACATAATTAGTAGGGGATATGCGATGTTTTTATGAATGACTTGTAAAAGGCGTTGGTCCACAGAATTAGTCAATTTGTGATTTCATCAAAAGTTATTCCTCGTTATACCTCTTGGAGAGCATCCCACAACTCATCTTTGCTCTTAAATTAACGTCCAGTTGCATAGAGGCGTCACTTCTTGATACTCCAACGGTTTTTAATTGGGTTCAAATCTGGTGACTCGATCTTGCGTAGCCCAGAGAACCCAGGTGTTGCTTTTGTTTGCCGCATAGGAGAGAAGTATTATCCTGCATAAAAAATAATAGTTCTTCTGAACGTCACTGGTTCAAAGTGTTTCTTTAGAAAAGCTATGTAAGAATTTGACGTCAATTATGCACCTCCTGGGAATTTCCATGGGCCAACTAAGAATATCCCATAATCCCAGCCCAAATTATTATCCCACCACCACCTTGCTGGCGCCTTTATCCGTGAACAACACTTCGGAAAACCCGTTTTATGTTCTCCTCTGCCCATTTCAATCGATATTTTATGTGGTGTTGCTTTAATGGAGGCTTTGTCACAGGCATAACAGACTTTGCCACTTCTTTCAGAAGGCAACACGTTTTAAGAGATTCTTCAATCCGGCTTGGTCAAAGACTTCTCGACTTGTATGCCCAGGATTCTTAACAACTTCTTGTTTAATTTGGAGTAGAGAACACCGTGAAACAACTCATCAATTACCTTTATGATCTCTCTTACAAACCTTTTTAGGGTCGTTGACACACTTCTGTACAGTTTGATGGAACCTTCTTATCATTTTCGATATTTTGAGGATAGTTTAACCTTTTGCTAGCTGTTCTGTAATAATAGGATTTTCAGAAGTAATAAAACCACCTTTACAGCCCATTTTATTGACGAAACAAACTGCCTTGTTAATAATTTGACACACTTCAAATACTGTGGATTCAGTAATTCCGATGGCAAGTTGTTTACATTGTGCTAAACAGTACGAAAATTTCACAGTACGTGCAGCTCTAGCAGTATCAGAATTTTTGTAGGAATTTTTGACACCTCTAACACGAAACTGCGAATACAATATAAAAATCTCGTAATTTCTCTGTTAAAAGTGGGTTATTTATTTTCTTTATGGATTATACTTCCAAAATAAACTATTACAGTTGTTTTAAAAGTAATAAAAATATATTTTTTCTTTTTTTTTAAACAGTAATGAATTTTCCGAACTCAATATTTTTCAATTTTTAAACTTTAAAAATCTATCAAAATTATTCTATTGATTCTATTTTTACGATATTTTCAGGGTCAATGTGAAATTTTATGTTCTTTCCAATAAACTGAATATAATATTTTAGACAAACGTTTTTTTTTTTAATTCACGCCCCCCCAAGTGTCACCCATTTTGAAATGTCTATTAAAAAGTAAATAATTAATTTATGTCGGGGAGTTTTATATATCACAAATTGAAGAGAAAAGGTCAATAAATAATATATTCAAATTTAAAACAAAAAAAAAATCGCTTTTTTAGAAATTTACCTGTAAAGTCCGAAGTTTAAAACCTTATTTTATAAGAACACATTGTTTTTTTTGTCTTTTTTTGTCTTTTTTTTTAATGAAACCTTGGTCCTTGCTCCTTTAATTGAAAAAATAATTAGGGATTGAATTACATTTTTCGATGAGTTATAAGCTTGGAAAGACAGGGGGTCGAATAATTCAGGCCTCTCATTTTGAAATGTCTATTAAAAAGTAAATAATTAATTATGTCGGGGAGTTTTATATATCACAAATTGAAGAGAAAAGGTCAATAAATAATATATTCACATTTAAAACAAAAAAAATCGCTTTTTTAGAAATTTACCTGTAAAGTCCGAAGTTTAAAACCTTATTTTATAAGAACACATTGTGTTTTTGTTTGTCTTTTTTTGTCTTTTTTTCTTTAATGAAACCTTGGTCCTTGCTCCTTTAATTGAAAAAATAATTAGGGCTTGAATTACATTTTTCGAGGAGTTATAAGCTTGGAAAGATGGGGTGGAATTATTCACTATTTTCACGAAATTTCTGACACTGCTTGTGCAGCTCATCATTGCAAACGTTTCCCAAGCTTTTGATAAGAAACTACCAGTAAGTTCCTAAAACTCGTAAAAAATGTTATCTCGTTAATAATTTGACACGCAGGGATATTATATATATATATATATATATATATATATATATATATATATATATATATATATATATATATATATACAGAAAAATGTAAAAGATAGGCTGAGATAGCTTTAACTCAGAGGGAGAGGATTAAACAGAAGAGTTTATTTGAATTTATGTAAATATAAATAATATATCATTTGAAATATAAATGTAATTACATTGCTAATGCCGGATACTGCACAGGCGTTAGTATTACATTCATGTATATTTGCTGAATATATGTTTAACTCAGGACATGATGAGAAAGATATATAAATATTATTTGGACTATGCAAACGATATCTCAGATGTTGTATGCAACATGTGTCACAAACCATAGATTGGATTTCTGCCAACTAAATAACTAACAGAAGCTATTTAGTCAGCAGAATATGTTTTTAGAAGATAAGGTAAGAAAATGGGAAAAAGTGATTGCCAAGACGTAGTCGAGCATTATGTAGGTTGTATACACGAGAAGTAGATAGCTGGTTCATCGATTGAATTTTATGGGATAAAAATATTTAATTTAAGTTGAAACAAAGGGATGTGGTGCTATGTAAGTTACGGATAGATGGAGACGTTTAGAGCCTTAGCTTTAAAATAACAATAACTTCTGTTTGTTGAAACCCTGTGCCATGCGTTGTTACTCCATGTGTAATAAGATGGAACCCGATTATAAATTAGAATGTCTGCAAAATTATGTCGGTTACACAAATATAATTGCAGTAAGAATTGTACTTTTAAATTTAGGTCGACTTAGCTAGTATTTTCGTTTGTGAAATAAAACCCTCTGACAATTTTCAAGATGAGTTGGAGGAAACTGTCCATAAATAAGAAAACCCCAACATACGCAAAAAATACTTTATTAATAGCGATTAATCGAGTAACTTCATGATTAACATTTCCTTGTAAGGAAAACATGGCGGTGCCATATCCATTAGTCATGCCTTTGCAAACATATTTAATAGACTTCAAAGAATTGCAAAAATAAACATTGATTCAGTGAGCATTGAATGTCTTTAAAAGTGAGCGATGGGAAGGTACAATCCACTTATTGTCAACCTCATGTGTTCCAACCATAGTTTCAAAGCCTTATCGTCAAAAGATCTTCTCTTATGAGAGGGATAACCATCATCCCTAAAGTCAGACTCTTTTTTATCCACTCAATTGTGTATGTATCGCATCGTAGTAGGTCGACTATTTCTAATATTTTTTATTCGATTAATGATTTTGACTATCTTCAACCGAAACAGCCTAGCAAATACATCTTATACGTTTGTTAGGGAGAAGTTCTTTTGAATTTCCTTTCACTTTAGATTTAAAGTAAATGTGAGTAAAAGCTCTTTTTTATCATTTCCGTCATGTAATTATATCCTAGATCCTTCAGTGAAGATATCATGGACTACTTGTGAAACTAGAAGGTAAAATACATCTGACCCATGTGATCATGGTTAATTATATGATATTTTACATGTATGTAGGAATCTACGTTTAGCTTTTTTGATGAGTTTTAATATATAAACATTTTTCTGCTTCAACCTTTGCAAACATATAAACGGCAAACTAATGGAAGAGATTTTTGCTTTTTTGAAGATAATTTAAGAAATTATCTCTGAAAATAAAATAGTACATATAAAAATCCATAGAGGAAACATGTTTTGTGGTATTTATAAACTGTGGAATCCCAAAATGGTATTCATTTTCTTCATATAAAAATAGTAGGGAATATTAAAGGCCGTCATATGATCTATGAGTTTCACATACACGTTTCAGAATGTAACTTCTTGAATGAAGAATTACATCGCTATTACCGAAACTTTCATCTGCAAAACTTTATATCTTTACGCGCAATTATACTTTATATCGTTACGTGTAATCAAAACTTTATATCCTAACGTGTAATTATACTCTGTTATTTAAACGCTCTCTCCTGATCACTAACCAACTGCTCGATTTCTTAAGCTTCCATAAAATCGAATCCATTGCAGGTAACTTAAGAATTAACTTATATATTTTATAAAGGTAAAAAGAATAAAAAAGTAACACCCAAACCAAAGCAGATATCGATAGAATGTAGTCAGATAATTCAATATACACATTCACAAAATGTGTATTAGAAAACCAACAACAATATATAAATATATATATATATGTGTGTGTGTGTGTGTGTGTGTATGTGTGTGTGTGTGTGTGTGTGTGTGTATTATAATATAAAGCTGCATGTCTGTGTTTTGATGTGTGTACGTGTCTGGTCACGAATAGGCTCCTATATGGTTAACTATTTTAAAAAACTGATTACATATAATGATAGATTATGTATCGAGACACAGGAATGAGTATGTTTGATTTGGCAGAACAGTGGTTCATTAAAATTGTGGGGCCTGCGTTCGCGCCTGGTCCACAAAGTATGGAAATAAAAAAAAAAAAAACGTTTACAAGTGTTTTTTTTTATATAGATGTACATAATAATACTTTGATAAGTATGTTTCAACTTAAATTGGCATGGTATATTATACATATATTAGAACTCCTTAAACAGTAACAACTTGTGTGAAAACCCTTTCTGCCTACAGAACGAAGGCTTACACATCGTTACACACAAAGCCTCCAAATTATTCAGTAAATGTTTAGAGCGAGCCCTGTGCACGATATGAAAAAGACCATCTGAATAGGCATCTCCATACAATTTATTATCGAGCAAATGTTGCCCGATCGCCGACTCATGAATCGGTGAGTGCTCGGATTTGCTAAGTCAGCGTCCGGGCGTATTCCTTAAACACACTGATGTGCTCGGCGGTACGTTCTTATTAGTCAAACACGGTTTCCGAAATCGGACAAGTATATGCTGAGACAGTATGACCCCAAGGCATTGAAGAGTTCGACCCAAATAATCAGCACCGCACTGACATTTGAATTCATAAATTACTACATGTTTGTCCAGTGGGGGTAGAACATCTTTGTGAAAAGCCGGGAAAGCCTTCCCAGTACCAAATACCACACACAGCTTCACCGCATAGTACGATTGGTATACCACGGATCTGATCCTATCAGAAAAATCTTTACTTATAGTGACAATGAAAGAGCGCTTTAAACATACCAGACATTAAGGTGGCCCGAAGAAAATGTCATTGTTTGATTGCGCAAGGTTTTTCTGAATAAACCTGGCAATAATACACTCGGGAAAACCATTCTTAATGGGTATACCTGTTATCTTATATATATTCTGATATAAACATTACGATCTGCGCAGGTAGGCTTTACTGACCGGCTTAAAGCATTTTAATGAAAAGTGTTCGACAATGAAATCCGATTTCTTTAAGAGGCAGACATTATATAGACATTATATATATATATATATACATATATATGTGTGTGTATGTATATATATATATATATAATGTCTGCCTCTTAAAGAAATCGCATATATATATATATATATATATATATATATATATATATATATATGAGCACCAGGTGCGATTGAAAGCCAAATTACAACGCAATGATACGAAAATAGACAATTATTTTATTTTTTTGACATTTATAATTAAAATATATTTCGGGGTTAAACCCCATTCTCACTATTTTGCACATTTTTATCTTTCATTTTTTCTCCTTCTGTCTTGCCCAGTAATAAAGTTGGAGAAAGAAAAGTCCGGTAGTACATATCCAAGCGTTGTATCTCAGCAGTTGTATTTTGAAATGCCGAAACCGTGCGTCGGCTAGGCGAGATTAATGCCAGGAATATGAATTCAGTTGTAGAAGCGGTGATTTACTTTGAATAAAAAGAAATACGCATCAGGTGCGATTGAAAGCCAACTTTCAATTCAATATTACTAAATCAAACAAATACTTTACTTGTTGGAAATTTATAATTTAAACATATTTCGGAGCCAGATTAAACTATTCAGATTAAAGTAATTTATTCAAAGCAAATTATTCAAATTAAATCAACGTTTTTATAATGGAACTTACATATAATCATCCGCATACAGTTCTCTTTTGTTGTATCAAAACTCATCATTGCGGCTAAACATACACCTTTCCCCAGCAGTGGATCGAGCCTACAATCATTGTGTTCATAGTTGGCAGCTCTAACCATCGTACTACGAATCAGTGCTCGTAAACAATTCTCCTCAAATGTCTATTGAATTTACATTTTCCCGTCGAACATTGCTCAAACAATCGGTTTGCTTACAAACAAACTAATAGTGGTGTCTTACATAAGTAGATCAAAACAAGTAATTAATAAGATTGATAATAGCTTGTAGTAATTTCATGGAAAAACACTTTCTTACTACACGTGCTGATCAATTTCATTGTTTAAATAACAAAACAAGATATATCAACGCAAGCACTATTTGTTAAATATAATCTTCCTTGTTTAATGCATATTTATTAAAAGAATTTATAATTTTTTGAGAAAAGAGCACCTTTCGTATGTACACTTATGACCTATAACGAAGTATAAAACTGAAAACTATGGATTTTGAAAAAGTAATATCTGACTTCACTGCTATGAATTTAGTCAAACCCAAACTATTAAATCTTTTTACCAGCCAACTAGCAGAGAAACCCGACATTGTCCCGGGACTGAATGGTATGGAATGAATGTCTCACATTCCCAAATTTTCATTGTCATTGAAATCCGCGAAATCGCTCATTTTCAATCAATTCAATTGATCGCATGCTTTAGTTGGGGGCCCCTTCCGGTGCATTGGGAGTGAGC
This sequence comes from Euprymna scolopes, assembly GCF_053919585.1. Classification (NCBI taxonomy): domain Eukaryota; kingdom Metazoa; phylum Mollusca; class Cephalopoda; order Sepiida; family Sepiolidae; genus Euprymna; species Euprymna scolopes. The sequence continues at coordinate 81,349,111 of NC_136489.1, read as the reverse complement.
TTTACATGACCCCCTACAGTGGCTTAGTCGACAATACATTGTTATCTATATTGCATAGTAGAAAGCGTTTTATTCTTTTTATAAAATCATTTTCCATATAATGACTTGAATTAAAGTCTCAAATGAAAAATGCAATTATCATGATGCAACTGTTTTTTTTTACAAAACCATTCATTTCCAACGCGTCTTGTAACGTCAAAGAACCTCTATTTGATTTTCTAAGTCGGGCCTTTCGGCTTGTGTGATAATGAAACTTCTCAAATGTTCTTGTACTGTTAGGCTGTGTAAATTGTTAGCTTTGGTCAAAACTTCAGTCTTTTCTTTAATCAGTTATGGATACTTATCGATGAATCCGATACAGAAGCTATCTAAGAACACTTCCAAGCACAGAAAATACCTTCGTGTTAAATTTCATAAAAGTCGGCTTAGACGTTTTCGAGTCTATATTGAACGGACTCAGACACACGCAAGCACACACACACAATTAATTTCATATAATAGTAGAGATTGTCGGCTTGCTAATTGACTTGCTTTTATTGTTACTTTTTAATCTACACCACTATATGTGGTTTATTTTTATTCTCCAAGAAAAATGATCGAACGATATGAGTACGGTTGCAGACGCTACTTTGCCTCGGTGCGACAGTGAGGTTTCATTATACATTATGCATTCCTATATATTATCTATTAAAATAAATGGCAAAGAAATATTTTACTTCAATTTGCAAACAGGTTTTCAAGCGTCTTTAATTAAAATATGCGCGTTACTGAATTATTGATGAGCTTTTCATACTTCTTCCTTAATTGGCTGTGAAGTAATAGAACAAATTGGAAATTCATCAGAATGCGCTTTTCTATTCCTTTGACAACAAGAAAATTGATAAATTTCTAACATTATTCATAATATCTAAGCAGTTAAAAAATGACGTTTTTCGAATTAAATATTAACAGTAATAAAAAGATAAAAGAAAGAACAGTGAAATGGCCATGTGTAACAGAGGACAGACGCGTGTATAGTAGCAGAAGCAACTGTATGCAAATGACCGAGCCGTATGCCAGGTGACGCCATAGCGAGGAAGAAGGATAGGAAAAGATTATAAAATTGGTTGTTCTTTTTCCACCTAGAAATTTATGTACATATATATATATATATATATATATATATATACATACATACATACATATAAATATATATATATATATATAGAGAGAGAGAGAGAGAAAGAGAGAGATTACAGTAGATGTATGTATGTGTTTAACCGAAAAACTATTGAAATACTGGTCTCATAATATTGATATACAGGGGAAGCAGTAACCATACACAAATTTCTTTTTATAATGAGTAATATCTGTGTTTTGATGGATAAATAACGTGTACAGAAATGTGTCGGCACGTTGAAATGCAAAATGTTCATTCCAACTTGCTCACATATTTTTTTTATTAATTTAACGCATGCGTAAATTTAATCATAAGTATTGTAGTCATAAATAAAAGAAATGTGATTTTAAATGTTTCTTATCTATCTGTCAGTTTATCTTAAACGATAGGGAACGAGGGTGGAGCCATAAATGTGTAGCTTCTATTCTTGGATCAATCAACCAAGTCATTCTTTTTAAACTTTTGAAAGCAGTATTATATATTAGGTACTATATAATAATCAATAGAGAATTGGCTATATAATAATAAATACGAAATCTGAAAGAATTCAAATATATTTAAGCGTATTGTGCCATAGTCAAGAACGGGCGTATTCATGATACTATATATGCGTGTAAGAAGCGCTCACCAATAATTAAGGTCTGGAGGCAACACGGAGGTAAGATATAATTAGTGTCAGGTGGTTGATACAAAAACGTTATAATCGGTCGTCTTTTAAATTAAGTAGAATTTTATTATTTAAAAAGACGACACAAAAATTACTTGCTTTTATTAAACTGAAAAACGATCACGTCAGCTGAAAAGCCGTCTCACGGTATGTAGTTAGACACAAAGGCAGAACTAGGACAGAAATATTTTCGTTTTTAAACGTAAAATATAAAGATATGTAAAATATTGTTTTATCTGAGAATCTTGACAATATTTAGCATCGGTTGTCGTGTATCACCTTAAAAATAGATTTGTTCGCTTTATTGAGAAGAATTTTTTTTTTTAATATTTCATAGGAACGTTCGTTTTACAACGTACTCATGAAGAGATGCGCAATCGAAGTAAAGTTTTTTTTTTTTTTATAAGCAAAACGGAATTAAACACTGAGAACGCGGGAAATTAATGTGAACATTGCAAAAACTCAAAGCCGTGCGATTATATGCATTTACTCAACAAGTGACCTTGAATAACAGATTGTACTTTTATCAAATTTAACAAGTATTATTGTTAATTAAATTTACTTTACCTAATGACACATTGAAATTATTGATTTTACTCAGTACGTATAGGGCTAGCCGGCGTCGACCTTGATATAGATAAGAAAAGAGGGCAATTGAAAAGCTACGTGTTGCATATACTACAGGTGCTCTTTAACGTTACTTTTTTTAAGACTCTGTCTATCTTCTTCTTGCCTAATATTGCCACGGTAAAAACGTATATCTAAACCGGTTAGCAGAGATGGATAGAGAAAAGAAGACAATAATATAATATTCACTGTTTGACCCGGATTGTTATTTATAACAAACAAATATCCGAGTAATATGTATTTAATGTAGTAATTTTGCAGGTCTGATGCTGCAAAAATTAGTTTATATTATTAAAGTAGTATATGCTTAAAATGGCAATATTCATATAACACGCTTAATTATCATTGTTTCACCTTCAAATGTAATATTTATGAAATATTAATATATAATATAAATTTAACCCGTCTGTTTAAATGTGTATGTGTATGTTTGTATATCTGCCTTAAACTTTTGACAAAGGCGACGGATTTTCACAAGATTAGTATCATTTTGAAGCTCGACCATTCGGACGAAAAATATCAGAAAATTAGCTAAAGACAAAATTTCCTCACCTATTCAACTGGGCACATTACTACAAGGAAGGATCGCTTTTTCGCCCATATTTTCGAAAGTTATCTGTCTTTTCGATTGACTTAACCTTAATTTTTACCTTCACCACTTACAGTTTGCCGATGGACGCAACAGAACAGACGTCACGTTGTTTTTTGTTTTTCACGTTCTATACTTTTCTTGTAAGTATGGGTTCGAGCCTGCCTGCATACTACCACTTTTGTTTTTGATTTTTATTTGTTTTTGTTTTTTTTTGTTTTTGCTCAACCTACACTTCGAAACACCCGGGCAACGCCGGGCTACCAGGCTAGTAAATGATCAATTTTACAAATATAGAAATATCCTTTTTGTTTTTCGATAAAATTATATATCATCTAATTAATATGATTTGCTATTTTTCTTTTGAAAAAAAATCACCTTATAAATGTCCCTAATCTTGACTCTCATGAATGTCGTTTTATTTGTTTGGTGTTTTCTTCTTTTATTTCTTATTTATTCTTTATGTAATGTTCATCCTCTAACAGTGGCTGCACTATTGCTAATGCCTTATATTATAGTATTGACAATGCATTAGAACTTCATCCCATCATCAAGTTTCTTTATTATTTTCTGTGAACAAATGCCCATAATTCTGATTGGGTCCTTGATCAAGTCACACAGATCGTGTTAGTTGAATATGCCTTTACATTCATATGACTCATTACTTGGCCGAACTTGTCAGCTTCTTTAAAGCTTTCTTGATAATGGTTTTCCTAAACAATCCTTATTTGATACCATTCCTAATTCCTTTTCTTGGTGCATTTTCTATGTCCTCTTCTCTGTCATTGAGATAGTCTTATCATGTTGCATTTGATGACTAAGGTTATGTTTTGTGAATCTTTTCTTGATCATCACTTACATAATAAAGCCTTGAACTACACAAAGACTGATTGGGATGAGGTTCGCAGCTTCTTAAATGACGTGCTATTAGTTCATGTCCTATGTATGTCTTCGGATGCTGCTGCTAAAGAAGTTTTAAAGTTTCTCCTTGTTGAAAATGATACCTTTATTCCTCATCATCATTTTCAAGTTAAATCTAGGATTTTTTCCCTAACACAACCCCTTTGCCATTCTGCTAGTTCTCACCCAACTATTACTAAACTATTACTAAAATCAGTATGGTCGATATAATGCTGGTTATTCTGGAAAATGCTACACAAACTAACAATGCCTGACAAGAAGCAATATCTGAAGATAAGTCTAGCTATTCATAAACTATTGATAATCTCCTATATTGTTATTTATCGTGGCAACTCCATGATATACGGTCTTCATGTTTTTAATTTCCTAAAAGTATGACTGATTATTACTCGACTTTCCGGTGATGTTTATGGATGGGGTGCTAACTTGTCCCTATCTTTATAAAAGTTGTTGATTAGTTAAACCAAACAAATATCGTAATGTTACTTGTCTTTCTGTTATGAGTAAATTTAAAAACCTTTGACTACGTGACATTTTGCTCTTCAACATGACTTTAATTTCTTAATAATGGTAAGGTTCTTATTATTACGTCCTCTTTCTATTGTAGTCCATAATGTCTATTCATTATATTTTCCTATCAATGGCATGTAATAAATATGCGCATATATATATATATATATATATATATATATATATATATATATATATATATATATATATATATATATATATATATATATATATATATGCGCATATTTATTACATGCCATTGATAGGAAAATATGATGAATAGACATTATGGACTACAATAGAAAGAGGGCGTAATAATAAGAACCTTACCATTATTAAGAAATTGAAGTCATGTTGAAGAGCAAAATGTCACGTAGTCAAAGGTTTTAAAGCTATGTTTTGTTGTATCACAGCTGATCACGGGAGCTAGACATCTACTTTTGCATAACCGGAGATTGAACCTACAACCATCAATTTTTTGTCGGCAGCTGCATATAGTCGGTAGCCTTTGGGACGGTACACGCAAAGGGTCTCCTCAAATATCCTTTTAAATAGATAATCGTATTCCAAAACGTATTAATGTATTGTCGCTCAAGAATACTGAAACTCGAACAATACTTTCTGACAAGTTGGATGAAAATTTAGATGGTGTAGAAATAACTGACAACATAGAAGCGTCCTTGGAAGCGCTACGAAATATCACCCATTCCACTGCCCTGGAAGTGCTGGGCTTACCCATACGGAAGCACCAGGATTGGTTTGATTACCAGAATATAGAAGCCAAGGATCAAATTCAGAAAATGCATCAAGCTCACAAAGCATGGATTGACGACCAAAACTCTACTAATTGGCATACAAAACCTGCAAAGGGAAAGTGCAGAGGACACTACGACAGATGAAAGAGAAATGGTGGGCCGCACGCGCAGAAGCTGTTCAGCATTCAACAGAAAGGACACAAAAGCCTTTTATGAAGGTATAAGGAAGGTTTTCGGTCCTCAAGAATCAGGAGTTTCGCCAATTTTAGCAGAAGACGGGGCATTACTGACAGACAAGGACGGTATCTTGAGACGCTGGAAGGAACATTTTGAAACAGTGTTAATTCTTCTTCGGTAACAGACGATGAGATTATAAACTCAATTGAGCAGGTTCCTGAGAGATCAGAACTATCCGTGTTACCAACTCTCCCAGAAGTCCTTGCAGCAGTTGAACAGATATCATTGGGTAAAGCACCAGGAAATGACGGTATACCACCGGAAGTCTACAGATATGGTGGCCATAAACTGGCCAGAAAGCTACATGCACTTTTCGTGTCCATTTGGACATCTGGAAAAGACCCACGGACTTTAAAAATGCATCAATTTACCATCTTTATAAAAATAAAGGCTTGAGGAGTTCCTGTGACAGTCATCGTGGCATATCTCTGCTCTCAATTGCTAGAAAAATCATGGCCAGACTAATAATCAACAGGCATCTTGTAGATGAGATATATCCCGAATCGCAGTGTGGTTTCCGCTCTCTTCGGGGTACCATAGATATGATATTTTCTCTGCGACAGGTCTCTGAGAAAGTTCGAGAAAAGAACCAAGAGCTATACATAGTGTTCATTTATCTTACTAAAGCCTTTGACACTGTCAACCGAACTGCCCTATGGAAAATCCTTAAGAAAATTGGTATACCTGACAATATGCTCAAAGTTATAACATCCTTCCATGATGGCATGAAGGCTTCAGTGATGTCCAATGGGGACTCTTCTGGGCCTTTCAATGTGACCAATGGAACAAAACAAGGTTGTGTAATGGCTCCAGTACTATTCGCCCTTTACTTCTCTGTTATGCTGAAATATGCATTTGCAGATGTTGACACTGGCGTTCATTTCCAATTCCGTAAAGGTGGGATTTTTAATCAACAACGCTTCAAGGCGAAAACACTTCTCCGAAGAACCATTATAAGA